>NC_136267.1:80582165-80762165 GCF_964187855.1 Myxine glutinosa | reverse complement strand
ATTGCAACACAGGGTCCTCTCCTTCACACCGTACCTGACTTTTGGCAGGTATGGACCGGTACTCCGAAAATGAAATTAGAAGAGTTATGGAAACGTATGAGGACATTGTGTGAAGCACTGGAATATAATAGCTAGCTGGTATCTCATAACCTAAACGTGAAAAAGTAATGAGGAAGTACACTAAGTAAAGCTCATGATGCCTGAAACACTTATTCAGGTGCATATTGGCTTATACTGTAAGTCAGCATGAACCTTGATAAATTGAGACCAGGTTTGATGTGTGTTTGTCATGCTGTGCCGGCAGATGGTGTGGGAAAGTGGTTGTGTTGTCATCGTGATGCTTACTCCTTTATGTGAAAATGGTGTTCGCCAGTCACAGTGCTACTGGCCAGACGAAGGGTCTACTGTCTACCACATTTACGAGGTGACCATGTCCAACAACAGTGAAAGGAATGGGAAGAGAAGTAAAAACCAAAAAAAAAGGATTATGATTAGGGGGAGCATATAATAATGGGCTATATGGGCAGAAACCACTTAATCATTCCCACCCAGCATGCAGTCACCCTGATAAACATAGATTAATTCAATAACGAATTTATTTAATTTTCTTCAGCCTCATAGAATTAACACAGTTATTAAGGCCTGACTCAATTTTACGAGGGGCAGTCAATAAGTAACCTTAAAATATTTTTCACAACTTGTTTATTGCATGTACGTGTGTAACAACTATGTTATTTTTCAACATAATCTCCATTGTGTTCAATGCATTTTTCCAGCGCTTTACTAAGGCCTGGATTCCTGTAGAAAAAAATATTTTGGCTGCTTGTGTAGCCATTCGTGCGCCGTCTCTTGGTCGGATCGGAAAGTGGTTCCACCAAGCGCCTCTTTAAGTGGCCCAAAGATGTGGTAATCCGAAGGGGTGAGGTCCGGCGAGTAGGGTGGATGAGGAAGACACTCAAAATGCAGGTCCTCGATTGTTGCAGCTGTAGCACTGGCAGTATGGGGCCGAGCATTGTCATATGAAATGAATGAATGATCGTTTTAAGGCCATTTTCCCCGCTAGAGCGGGGGTTAGCCTTGCGGGCCCCATGACAATCATGGTTCCCTGTTTGAGGCAATGTTTTTATGGCCGGATGCCCTTCCTGACGCCAACCCTTGGTCACGCTCTTACGATGCGCAGGGATACGGGGCACCTATTCTAAACCGGGGTACACACCGGGATCATTCATCCCAGCAAGCTGGTACTCAATTTGCCGACCTCGGAAGGATGACAGGCTGAGTCAACCCCCCTGGTGTTAATTCAGCGATGGACCGGGATTCGAACCCAGGATCCTAGGATCCCAAGCCGGCACCCTAACCGCTAAGCCAACACCAGGGATAAACACCCTTGCAAACACCCTAAGCCAACACCAGGGCCGAGCATTGTCATGCTGCAGCAAAACACCGGTAGCGAGTAGTCCAAGACGTTTTGATCTGATTGCTGGTTTCAGATGATTTTTAAGGAGGTCGCAGTATGATGCACTGGTGACTGTGGTCTTTCTGGGCATGTAATGCTCTTCAAGTGGGCCTCGGCTATCCCAGAAGATCGTCAGCATCACTTTTCCAGCGGACGGCTGTGTGCGGAATTGTTTGGGCTTTGGTGAAGTTGAATGGCGCCACTCTTTGCTTGCTCTCTTCGTTTCTGGCTGAAAGTAGTGGACCCAGCTTCGTCCCCAGTCACTACGTGCTGGAAGAAAGCGTCGCCTTCTGTTTCGTAATGTTGCAGAAGTTATTCACAAGCGTCCACTCACCGTTCTTTCAGTTCGGGTGTGAGTTGTCCAGGCACCCACCTTTCAGACACTTTGCGGAACCCCAGCACGTTGTGAATGATATGGTGTGCTGAACCATGGCTAATGTTCAATTCGGAGACCACTTCATCCAGCATAATGGTGACGGTTTTCCCTTAGCACGCGCTCAACTCCTGAAACCATTTCTGGTGTGTCGGGCAGTGTGAAGCCGGCCCGAGCGAGCAGCGTCTGCCACACTGGACACTCCACTTTTAAACTTCCTGTCCCAGTCGTACACCTGCTGCAGCGATAAATATGCATCATAATATTGCATCTTCATTCTGCGATGGATTTCACTCGGGATTCACCACCTCACTTCCCAAGAAACGGATGACAGGACGTTGCTCCTCCCTGGTCATGCTCATAAGGGAGCCGCCATCTTGGAACTGCACTACTGATGTCATACTCTCAATGTTGCCAGATCTAAAACAGGCAAAAGATGACTCTTACCTCGAGATATAACATATGTGGTCTGCAACTACACACATCACATTCTCGAAGTTATATCACCATTTTAAGGTTACTTATTGAATGGCCCTCATATATACCAAAAGTGATTGCATCGGTGAAAGTCCTAATTTGATTGCCCCTTAAGTTAGACCTTCCTTATTAGCCTCCAAATGTAATTTTATTTTTTCCAGGGCTAACCACATAGGAGGTAGGTCCAAACGGCAGCAGAGCCAATCAAATGCCTGTGCATGCTCGTTTTTAAAAGTCACGTGCATTTTCTGGAAAGCACAAAGACCAGTGAGAATGAAAATCAATGGAGGGGCTTCACTTGCTTTCCGAGCATTCTGACCGAGGTCGAGCTTTCCCCAAATTCACCTTATCGAGACGAAGCAGAATCCTTACAAAAATCTTCCATCATTTCTTACATCTGATAAAAATGTGATGAAAATCTTGTCATCTAGTTAGCTTGTTTGTTTGTCTTCAATGTCCTCTACCGGTTTGTACAAACTTTTTTCTTTACGTGCTGAATAGTTGTTTTTTAAAAACTTTTAACGGCTTTATTCTTGGTTAGATTTATATTATGCATTATGCATTTATATTATTTATATTATTTATATTATGCTTTTATTCAAATAATACTTGATGTCAGCTGAAGCTGCTATTTAATTCTATTTTATTTTTAAACTTACCTGCTTAGAATTCACTCATGATGCTGGAATTCCAGGTGCAAATCCAAATCCGATATACATTGTTTACTTGGGCTGGCAGAAGAGCCTCGGAGTTGTGCACAGCATTGTCCATATGTCTTGTTTCCCTATGGTAGCAAATACTACTATTCTTAGTTGTTGTTGCTAGTTGTTGCATTACACTTTATGACAGTGATGCACACGAATGGCAACACTGTGGAACATCATGTGTTAGTGAGCACATTGGCACATGAGAGGCCACACACAAATTAAATGATGATCATCATTGTTTAATTTGTGTGTGTGTGGCCTCTAATGAGGCCATGTTGTGTTGCATCTCCTGTTAGTTGTTATGGTGTTGTTGTCAGTATATGACATTACACCTCTTATCATTGGAAAAACCAGAACACGCTTCAACTTCACGTCGTCGACTGATATGTCTCTGCCTATATTATTACATCATTATACATATTGTACCAAGTTTGATATAAATCCATTCATCTGTTTGCAAGTTATCACATTTCTACCTGACATGACGTCTGACCTTTTACCTCTTGACCCCAAAATTAAACCAGTTCATGTTTACATCATTATACAGTCACGTGAAAAAGTAAGTACACTCCATGTAAAGTTTTGACTTTTTCAATATATTTCAACATACAGCTATTTGATCTTCATTTCAACAATATTGATAGATAAAGGTGATATAATATAACAAATATCATGAAACATTTACATTTTGTAGTCCATTGTATAATTTAAATAAACATAAATGCAAATTTCGCATGTGGAAAAAGTAAGTACACCCTTGGCTCTAATAGGTGGTATTGCCCCCTTTGGCAGAAACAACCTCAAGTAAGCGTTTCTTATAACTGTCTACCAGTCTCTGACATCGACTGGGAGAAATTTTTGCCCACTCCTCCATGCAGAATTCTTTCAGCTGTGCGATGTTTGAGGGGTTTCTTGCATGCACAGCTCGTTTCAAATCCCCCCACAACATCTCGATGGGATTTAGATCCGGGCTTTGACTTGGCCATTCCAGAACCCTCCATTTCTTTCTTTTCAGGCATTCCTTGGTGGATTTACTGGTATGTTTAGGGTCATTGTCATGTTGCAAGGTCCACCTTCGGTTGAGCTTCAACTTTACGACAGATGGCCTCACATTATCCTCAAGCACCCTCTGGTACAATGAAGAATTCATAGTGGATTATATGATGGTGAGCTGCCCAGGCCCTGATGCAGCAAAGCTGCCCCAAACCATAATATTTCCACCACCATGCTTTACAGTTGGTATCAGGTTCTTGTGCTCAAATGCTGTCTTTGGTTTTCGCCAAACATGTCTTCTGGTACTGTGGCCAAATAGCTCTACCTTTGACTCATCTGTCCAGAGCACATTGTTCCAGAAGTGCTGGTCTTTGCCTAGGTGTTCATTGGCAAACTTTAGTCTAACCCTGATGTTGTTTCTGGACAGCAAAGGTTTCCTCCTGGCACACCTCCCATGTAGATCAAATTTGTGCAGCCTCTTTCTAATGGTAGACTCGTGCACTTTGACATCAACAGTGGCAAGAGCTACCTGCTACCTGTAGGTCCCGTGATGACATTCTGGGGTTCTTAGAGACTTCTATCAGCATCTTGCGGTCTGCTCTCGGGCTGAACTTGCTGGGGCGGCCTGGCCTGAACAAGTTGGCGGTTGTTTGGAATCTTCTCCACTTGTAGATGATCTTCCGGACAGTCGAATGATAGATTTCAAATTGTTTGGAGATCTTTTTAAATCCCTTCCCAGACTCGTAGGCATCTATAACCTTCTATCTGAAGGCCTCAGAGAGCTCTTTTGATCTAGGCATGGTGACGCCGCACACTTCAACAACAAAGAGCAAACCAAACTAAATGTCTGAGGTTTAAATAAGACAGGTTCCTCCAAGATCCTCTCTAACGATGTTCTACTCATTTGCACCTGAGCTGGTGCACCTGATTCTAATTTTAGGTATTTGAAGTAGTGATAAATGTCGGGGTGTACTTACTTTTTCCACATGCGAAATTTGCATTCATGTTTATTTAAATTATACAATGGACTACAAAATGTAAATGTTTCATGATATTTGTTATATTATATCACCTTTATCTATCAATATTGTTGAAATGAAGATCAAATAGCTGTATGTTGAAATATGTTGAAAAAGTCAAAACTGTACATGGGGTGTACTTACTTTTTCACGTGACTGTACATACCTGTACCAAGTTTTAATTTCAATCCCTTCAGCTGTTCACAAGTTATCACATTTTTACTTGCCATGACCTCTGGCCTTTGACCTTTGACGTTGGGACCCCAAAATCTAATCATTTAATCTTTACATCGTTATACATTTCTGTACCAAGTTTGAATTAGATCCCTTTAGCCTTTCTCAAGTTATAGACGTATTACAGACTTTGACCTTTGACCTCTTGACCCCAAAATCTAATCAGTTCATCTTTACATCATTATACATATCTGTCCCTAGTTTGAACTTGATAACTTCTGCTGTTCTCAAGTTATAGACCTATTACAAACTTTGACCTTTGCCCCCAAAATCTAAGAAGTTAATCTTTACATCATTATATATACCTGTACCAAGTTTGAATTAGATCACTCCAGCCGTTCGTTCTCAAGTTATAGACTTTATGGACCACCCAGTACAATATGGACCACCCACTTATGGACCACCCAGTACAATAGGCATATTGCAGACTTTGACCTTTGACCTTTGACATCTTGACCCCAAAATCCACTCAGTTCATCTTTACATCATTCTACATAACTGTACCAAATTTGGTCAGAATCCCATCACTGGTTCACAAGTTATCGCGGTAACAGGATTTTTACCTAACATGACCTCTGACCACCTTTGGCATTTGACGTTGTGACCCCAAAATCTAATCAGTTCATCTTTACCTAATTAAACATACCCGCACCAACTTTGACTAAGATCTCTTCAGCCGTTCTCAAGTTATCGCGGTAACGAAAACCTATCAAGGATGGACGGACAGACGGACAGCCCGACAACCTGAAAACATAATGCCTCCGGCAACTTCGTCGGCGAAGGCATAAAAGGTTCAGTAAGGTAAGTACATGGCAGTAATAATACTTATGGACCACCCAGTACAATTGCCCTGCATCTTTAATTTGAGGCAAAGTCAGGATCAATCAAAAGCACAATTATTTTATCATTGCACAGTAGACAATTTTTTAATTCTTGCTCATTACATGGAAAACTTTTAAAACTTACTTTGTACATGTTATCATAGTGCTGCAATATGTCACTCAGTCAAATCAAATTGGTTTAATGTCACCTGGCCTTCAAGCCACCTTTGTCTGAACTCTACTAGCCACGACTGATTCTAATCATAACTAGAAAGCATCTGAAAGTGCAAAGCCCACCCACGTCCACTTTGTATTCGGACTTCTTACGTATGTTAAGCATGACGAAAGCAGCTAAAAAAAAATACAAAAATATTGACAATTTTAGGCGACCTTGACTTTTTCACCGCCTAATATCTGACCCAATATGACAAAAATGTGGCTTTTTCTCATGGGCCCCTCAACAGCCATATGCTTCAGTGACAAAATTTGCGAACCCTGCTAAAATTCCAAGCCAATCAGATGGAAATTGACGATTTTGTGACCTCGACCTTTGACCTTCTTGATAGAACACAGGTTAAAGTCGATGAATTGGGTCGCTGACATATTGATATGACTGACATATTGATATTTTATGCAACCTTGACCTTTGACCTTTTGATCTAAAAGAAACAATTGGCTTCAAGATTTTGATTGGTGAACCAGTTCAGTGACGTAATGTGCGAATTCTTAAATTTCCGGTCAATCGGATGAAAATCGATGATTTTAGGTGATGTCGACCTTTGACCTTTTGACCAAATTATTGATTTTTCTTCTCCAAATTCTCATAATAAAGCTTTTTGAAATTTTGTTGGCAAAAGTTCAAATGGTAAAAAAGTTAGTGCCCAGACAGAAACACAAACACAGTAGTAATTGCAAAAC
This sequence comes from Myxine glutinosa, assembly GCF_964187855.1. NCBI lineage: Eukaryota > Metazoa > Chordata > Myxini > Myxiniformes > Myxinidae > Myxine > Myxine glutinosa. The sequence goes on along the minus strand of NC_136267.1, from coordinate 80,755,167 downwards.
CCCGCGGGGGACGGGCTAGTAAGGACTTCCTTATGAGGGGCTTCAATGCACGAGGATGCTATTAGGCCCATCAAAGCCTGTTCTATTATCACCAATCAATGGTTGTTTGTCCATACTCTAATCCTTTAAATGCTGAATGCCAAGCAAGAAGCAGCAGGTCGCATTTTTGAAGTCTTTGGTATGACTTGGATGGCATTTGAACTCCCGACCTACCATACTCAGAGCGGACGCGCTCAACCATTATGCCACCGTGGTTGGGAAACGGATCATTCAAAAGCACAATTATTTGATTACTGCACAGTGGACAACTTTTTGTCGGCTGTGCAATGATCAAAATTGTGATTTATGAAAGTATAAATAAAAGTAAACTAATTGTTACGGATTCGTCACTTCTGTTGTTGTGGTTTTCATCCACTGTAAACATTTTTGATTCCATGTACTATTATTGTTTTCAATAGGTTTATTGTTTATGAACTGTTTTCAAAAGGTGAAAAAGTTAGTGTTAAAAGAAACCGGAAACCGGATCGGGAACCGGACGATGACGAAGAGGAAGAAGAAAAAAAGAAGGCGGAGCGAGTGAGTCGGACAAGAACCCGAACTGTTTCACGGTCCTGAGCAAACGTTTGCAAACGGGAGTCACTAGCGAACTTTGGGTTTCCCAGGAAAGGGATTTCTGCGACAGAGTTGTTGTCGCTGTGACAGATCAACCTGTGTGTCAGGTTTTTGGCAGTTGATTCCGAGGAAAATCATCATCGTGCCGTTACGTCTCGAGTACGGGCCGTCGGCCATTTTGACTCGCGTGCTTTGCGCGTCGCGCAAGGTTTCTTTGCTTTGCTTCAGCCGTTTTCACCGCATTCAGACGTTTATCTGGTGTGGGTGTGTGTAACGTGGATTTTGAAGATTAATTTGCGGTTCGCCGACTGTGAGCCGTGAAACGTCCATACCCGAGGGTGTGATTTCCCAGTCGCCTGGAGGGCGCCTTTGGATTTCCCAGTCGCCTTGAGGGCACCTTTGCGCAGCTTTGGCTGTGTGACTGTGACTGTCAACCAAATGGGATTCTGGTCTCGATTGGACATCGTTCTGACGATCGCTGGAGCGGCTCGACTTGGGCTGGAAGCCGGGAATAGTGACATTGGGAATGTTCTTGTTTCACTCACTTGGAGCACAGTGAGTTATATATTATGAAACTGATGGTACCATCATAGGATATATATAGATTGTACTTTTGATTACTATTATTGTTGTACTGTTATTCTTGTGTGATCTTAATACAATATTTGTTTGTTGGTAACAATTGGTGTGGCTCCACCATTGACCTTTGACATACAGAATAACACATTTTTCTGCCGTGACTCCTCTCGGGGCTCGGAGGTACACCGTGAAAAGGGGATTGGGGAGGAGCACGTAACACTAATCAATAGTCTTATTAAACAGTGTGCTTAGCCATATATCCTGGTATCGGTTGTACAAGATCTCGTTGCACACAGAAATTTGCAGTCAAAGTCAAAAAAGGGAAGAAATAAAGTAACAACAACAACAGGCATTTTAAGACCATTTTCCCTGCTAGAGCGGGGGTTAACCTTGCGGTCCCCATAACAATCTTCTCCATTTTGCCCTAATTTCTGCATCTCTCCTTGTTAAACCCCTTGCCAGCATTTCTTCTTCGACCATCTTTAGCCAAGTCTTTCTCGGTCTTCCCCATCCTCTACTTCCTTCTACATTCATTTCCATCACTCTTCTCAACCAGTCACTTTCATCCTTCCTCAACACATGACCAAACCATCTCAACCTGTTCCTCTTCACAGCATCCATCACAGGCTCTATTCCCATCATCTTTCGCAATTCATCATTTGTCTTCCTCTCTCAACGATACTCCGCACATCCACCGAACCATTCGCATTTCCACCCGTTCCAGCCTTCGTTGCTGCTCTACGTTCATTACCCATGTCTCGCTCCCATAAATCATAACACTTCTCACACATGCAGCATACACCTTTCCCTTCAGCTTCAACGACACTCCCCTTCTCGTCAGCACGACACTCAGTTCCCGAAACTTCTTCCATGCACATCTCACTCCAGCAACCGATAGATATAAAGTAAAATAATTGGAATTTCTAAAGATAAGACTCGCGAACATTCTTACATTTTCATTTCTGTTTGACTTTTTCTTGTCTCGTTTTGCAATTTTATATGCTACCTATATCGGTGAATTTCTGTGCTTGTAGACGATATGAGAGACTTTCAGGGATTATCATGACACTGCTTGCTCCCTCCTCATCGGTGCTACAGGTAAACTTGGTTTCCGAGCACATCTGGTGTGAGGATTACCTCGTACGAAGCTTCTACCTGAAGAACCTTCGTTCAGGAGAGACCCGGACTGTGACGCAGTTTCACTACCTGAGCTGGTCAGACCACGGAGTACCCTCCACACGATCCCTGCTCGATTTCCGAAGGTGGTTTCCTTTGCTCACCTAAGGTGGTGCAGAACAGCGTAACGATGAAATTGCAGTTGCAAAAATGGTGGTGTAATCATAAAGATTATAATTACTTTGCAGTACCTTGAAGGTCCATCAAACATGCGATCCACATTTCATTTTTCGTTAAGACTTTGCTTTTAGAGATCACCAATATTGTTATGATAATTTCGCTGTTTAATCTTACCCTCTTTTTTTTTCTTTTCTTTTTTTGTATACAAGATCGAGGCTCGTGTAAGAGACAAGATGAAATTGATCACATTGATCACAAAAAGACAAACTGAAACATAAAACATATGATAAAGGGAGCGGGAGACAAGATGGAGAGCAGGGACATCGGGAGATCTGTGGGAGGAAAGGGCTTGGGGGGAGGAAGCATGGGAAGGGGGGAGGGGGGGAGGGGGATGGGTGGGAGAGGTAAAAAACAAAAAACAAAAAAAACAAACATATGGACACTGCTAGGACTTCCAGGAAAGAAGTCGGTATTTCAAAAAAGTGGATCTGGGGTGAATTAATGGGGGTAGAAAAGATTAGGTTAGGATTAATTCGATTAGGGTTAGGGTTAGGGCCAACTAACCAATTGGGTTAACAACTAACCACAAACAACAACTCGGGCCCTAACCCTAACCCTAACCCCAACCCTCTTACTTCTCATAATCCCAAGATGCTGTGTTGCATTTCTCTCAAAATTATCCAACTTCCTTGTTCTTAGAATTGTTGTTGCATGCACCAATCTTGATCTAACTTATGCATCTCAGGTAAGGTTTCCACTTGATGATGAGATGGCAGGATAGCCCAGAGCCCAAGACATGTGTGATTTCTCCTCCAAGCAATCTACCTGGGTTTGAATGTCGACCCAGCTATAAATTGTCATCCAGGCAGGGAGAGGCATCAAAGTGTGTGCCGTCCCTCAGATGGTGGATGTTAAACTGGGAATCCCATCTGCCAACATTAGTTGGTGGAGTTTAAAGATTCCATAGTACCCTTCACGAAGAGTAGGTGAGCTATTGCCGACACCATGACCAAATTACAAACTCCTGCCTTAATATGCATGGGCCCCACATCATCGATACACCTGTGCCTTAGCATAGATGCATTTCTTCCATCAGGGGTTACACCTGACTCCCATGTGTAATGCGTTCACCTACCCTAAACTGTTAGGGCTTTCTGGGGAGCCAGCTTACGTAACTGCTGTTCATAATTTGGCATTGACAACTTGTGGGTTGTACTATGTCATTATCATTGCGGTTGGAGTTTGAAAATAAAACTGACATTCATCATCATCATGATGTACCATATTATATAGAGCGTCGGTTCTGCTGAAGCAGTTTGTTGCCTTGGGTTGCAATCCTGTGCGAGTCGCCACTCTGACAGAGTGAGCAGGAATTGGTATTTTTTTTTCGTGGTACCGGCGATAGCTCATCTACAATTCACAAAGGATACTGTGGGATCTTTAAGGTCCACCAACTAATGCTGACAGACGAGACGCACCAGCTTAATCTCCATCTGAGGGACTGCACACCCATTGATGAATCACCCAACCTGTGCGTCACCAGGATAACAGTTTATAGATGGGTCAGGGTTCAAACACAGGCTAGACAGCACTGAGACAAGTGTGTGTACCTCTATTCTAGGCCATCCTGCCAGCCCTGTCGAAAAACTGGTGCGTTAAAGGTTCCACAAACGATACATTTTGAATACATCGATTGTAGAATTACTCAACATCTCTTCCACGTCAAATGCACTCAGTGTTTAGGAACAGTCCCATTCCTCACCATGGAGCCCACATTATCCTTGAAAAGTTTGGTCAAGATCAATTAAAGCAGTTAATACATTGTCCTTTCCCCAAATCCAACCTAAAATCTCAAAATCTATTTATCTTACTACAATTCACCAAATGTCTGTCCGTCCGTCTGTCTGTCTGTCCGTCCGTCCGTTCGAAGGTACTGCAAAAACGGCTGAACCGATCACAACGATATTTTGGGTGGGTAATCCTGGGATCTCTTGGAGTAAAATAGGCTATTGTGGCGGACACGAAAGCACTGACGTGGTGACATCACCCCGCACACCAAGTGGGGGTGGGCCACGCCCGGGAGAGAGGCGTGGCCTCACGATATACACGGGGCGCGCAGCCCTGAGAGTTCAGTGTTACAGTGAGCTCTTGAATAAAGACTCTTACAAATTACCGCGTTGTCCGCTTCCTCCTTGTTTACAAACAGCGCGCGTAACACCGCGCTTTACTGGTGACCCTCGACGTTGGATCTGCCGTAGCGATCCTTCCAAACATGACGCCATTGCCATGCCCAACAACGCGATGTCGGTTAAACTTCCCGAATTTTGGGAGGCCCAGGCCGAAGTTTGGTTCATCCAAGCCGAAGCCCAGTTTCAGCTTCGGCGCCTCACCAACGACGACACGCGCTACTGCCACGTCGTCGCCTCCCTCGGGCCCGGCACGGCCGCTCGAGTTGTGTCCGTCCTTCGCCACCCACCGGACGGCCACAAGTACGAGGCACTCAAGCGGCTGCTCCTAGCCACGTTCGGCCTCACGGAGGACGCACGGGCCGACCACCTCCTGGATCTCCCCTAGCTCGGCGACACGTGCCCATCGGTCCGAATGGACCATATGCTGTCACTGTTGGGCGACGAAGCCCCTGGTTCTCTATTCCGGGCGTTTTTCCGTCGCCAACTTCCAGCACAGGTACGCCTTGCGTTGGCCGGGACCATGCTAACGGAACCCCGAGCATTGGCCGCCGAGGCGGACAGGTACTTCGCGGTTTCGGACACGCGGGCGAGAGTCGGTGCGGCCGTCACGTACCTCGAGGCTGATGCTGCTGATGATGCTGATCCACAGCATCAGCTTACACAGCATACGCAGCATGCTGATACGCACCTCGTGGCCACCGCCACGCCCCGCCCACCGCCGCGGCGAAAACTGCCACCGCGGGGAAAACCGCCAACTCCACCGGCCTGGCGGAGCCAGCCGCACTCCTCCAGCTCCACCACCTGGTGCTGGTTCCACGCCAAGTTCGGCCACGAGGCTCGACAGTGTCATCCGCCATGCTCCTTCAACAGGTCGGGAAACGCCCGGGCCGGCGCTCAATAGTGGCGATGAGCGCCGGCCGTTCGAGCAGCCTGCTGTTCATAACGGACACCTTATCCGGGCGCCGTTACCTGTGCGACACGGGAGCGCAGGTGAGTGTCGTTCCTGCCGGTACGTCGGACAAGCACGCCGCGGGCAGGGGCCCCGCGCTGCTTGCCGCGAACGGGACGCCCATCCGTACGTACGGAAAACGCTGCCTCTCTCTGCGGTTCGGAGGACAGGTTTTCCGATGGTCGTTCGTCACCGCCGACGTGCCCATGGCATTGCTTGGCGCGGACTGCCTGTGCGCCAATGGGCTCCTGGTCGACGTAAAGCACAGATGTCTTGTCCAGGCCGAGACGTTCAGCTCGCTCGCTTGTGCGCTGCCCAGCTCGTCGAGCAGCTCACTGAGCGGCTCACCGAGCGGCTTGCCAAGCGGCTTGCTGAACGGTTCGGTTCCGGCCACGTTGATCTGTACGCTTCCGGCAGCGGACGAATTCACCCGCCTCCTCGCCGACTTCCCGGCCCTCACGCGGCCCACCTTCTCGGCGGGGGCCGTCAAGCACGGGGTGGCCCATCACATCCCCACCGTCGGGCCACCGGTCTACGCCCGGGCAAGCCGCCTCGAGCCGACGAAGCTGGCGGTAGCAAAAGCGGAGTTCGCTACCCTGGAGCGACTCGGCATCGTACGGCGCTCGGAGAGTGCTTGGGCATCGCCGCTGCACATCGTGCCGAAGCCCGGTGGGGGATGGCGACCGTGCGGGGACTATCGCCGTCTCAATGACGCCACCACCCCCGACCGCTACCCCGTCCCCCACATTCAGGACTTTTCCACCCGTTTGGCGGGCATGTCCTTCTTCTCGAAGGTGGAACTCATACGCGGCTACCATCAGGTCCCCGTCAGGCCGGAGGACGTCCCGAAGACGGCGGTCATCACGCCGTTCGGAATCTTCGAATTCCTGCGGATGCCCTTCGGTCTGAAGAATGCGGCTCAGGCGTTCCAGCGGCTGATGGACAGCATCCTGCGTGACTTGGATTTTGTATACGTCTACCTGGACGATATCCTCGTCGCCAGCGCGTCCCGCGAAGAGCACCTACACCACCTCCGCACGCTCTTCGAATGCCTGGGCCAGCATGGCCCGATTGTGAACCCCGCAAAGTGCCGGTTCGGCATCGCCGAAATCGATTTTCTGGGGCACCGCGTCACCAGGCTCGGAGCCGTCCCCCTGCCGGCCAAGGTGGAGGGCGGTGAAGGGGTTTCCGCGCCCCCGCACGATCATGGGGCTGCAGGAGTTCCTGGGCATGGTGAACTGTTACCATCGGTTCCTGCCCCGTATCGCCCAGCTCCTGCGCCCCCTGTACGAAGCTCTCCGAGGTAAGCCGGGCAAAGGCGACGTTGCCTGGACCGAGCAGATGGACGCGGCGTTCACGGGCGCGAAGCTCGCCTTGGCTAACGCCACCATGCTCGCGCACCCGGCGCCCGATGCACTGATCGCCCTCACCACCGACGCCTCGGACTACGCGGTGGGCGCGGTGCACGAGCAATGGGTGCGTGGAGCTTGGCAACTGCTGGCGTTCTTTAGCCGGCAGCTTCGCCCGCCCGAACGCTGTTACAGTACCTTCGACCGCGAGTTGCTCGGGCTTCACTTGGCGGTCAGGCACTTCCGCCATCTGCTCGAGGGCCGTGCGTTTACGGCCTTCGTCGACCACAAGCCGCTGATCTTCACGATGGGCAAGGTCACCGAGCCGTGGTCGGCCCTGCAGCAGCGTCACCTCTCGGCCGTGTCCGAGTACACGACAGACATCTGGCATGTCGCGGGGAAGGACAACCCGGTGGCGGATTGCCTTTCCCGGGCCGTCGCCCACGCAGTCCACCTCGGCATCGACTATGCCCAGATGGCAGCGGACCAGGCCACTGACCGCGACGTCCAGGCCTTGCGGACCGCCGTCACGGGCCTCCGCGTCACCGAGGTGCCGTTCGATGGCGCGGGCGCGGCCCTCTTGTGCGACGTCTCCCTCGGGCGGCCTCGCCCCATCGTGCCCGCGGGCTGGCAGCGCCAGGTGTTTGACGCCATCCACGGCCTGTCCCACCCGGGCGCGAGGGCCTCCCAAAGGTTGATCGCCGACAAATTCGTCTGGCATGGCCTCCGGAAGGCCGTCCGCGGCTGGGCCAGGACGTGCCTCGCGTGCCAGCGCGCCAAGGTGCACCGGCACACCCAGGCCCCGTTGGCCCCGTTTACGGTGCCGGAACGCCGGTTTGACCACGTCCACGTGGACCCGGTGGGACCTCTGCCCCCCTCGCGGGGTTTCACCCACGTCCTCACCATGGTGGACCGCACCACCCGGTGGCCGGAGGCCGTGCCCTTGGCGTCGACGATGGTGGCGGACGTCGCGCAGGCTTTCATCGCCACCTGGGTCGCCCGGTTCGGCGCCCCCTCAGACATCTCGTCCGACCGCGGCCCCCAGTTCACCTCGGAGCTCTGGGGGGCGGTCGCGCAGGGGCTCGGGGTCCCTCTGCACTGAACCACGGCCTACCACCCCCAGGCTAACGGCCTGTGTGAGCGATTTCACCGCTCATTGAAGGCCGCGCTCCGGGCCACCCTCCGCGACGGCGGCTGGGTCGACAGGCTCCCCTGGGTCCTGCTGGGCCTCCGGACGGCGCCCAAGGAGGACCTGCGCGCATCCGCGGCGGAGTTGGTCTTCGGGCAACCGCTGCGGGTGCCGGGCGAGTTCCTCCCCGACTCCACGGCACCATGGTCCGCTCCGCTCCGCTCTGCAGGAGACCGCCCAGAGGTTCGCCCCGGTGCCAACGGCACGCCACGGGCACCCACCGACGCACGTCGCCCCGGAGCTTCGCACGGCGGAGTACGTCTTCGTCCGCCATGATGCCCACCGGACACCACTGCGGCCCCCATACGACGGGTCCTTCCGTGTGCTGGAGACCGGGGTGAAGCACTTCACCCTGGACATCGGCGGTACTCCTGACCGCGTTTCTGTGGACCGCCTCAAGCCGGCCCACCTCGACGTGGACCATCCACCGCCATTGGCCCTACCCCCGCGTCGGGGCCGCCCCCCTGCGGGCGGACCCCCGACACCGCCCAGCCCCGCCGCCCCCCGGTCCTGCACCCATCCCAGGGGCAGCCGGAGGCATCCCAGATGGCATCCCTGCATCCCAGACGCCGCCAGTCGCCAGGGGGCGCTTCGGCCGGGTCATCCGTTTGCCCCGCAAACTGGCCCTTCAGGTGCGCCGGGATTCTGGGGGGGCGCGTGTGGCGGACACGAAAGCACTGACGTGGTGACATCACCCCGCACACCAAGTGGGGGTGGGCCATGCCCGGGAGAGAGGCGTGGCCTCACGATATACACGGGGCGCGCAGCCCTGAGAGTTCAGTGTTACAGTGAGCTCTTGAATAAAGACTCTTACAAATTACCGCGTGTCCGCTTCCTCCTTGTTTACAACAGCGCGTGTAACACCGCGCTTTACTATATTGTTTTTCCAATTTCAGCTTTGGCCTCCATCATTTTCATGTTTGGACTCCCGCATTACGTTATTTTCCGGTGTGCTGCACAAACGGCTGCACCGATCAGACTCGGTGACCTCGGACAAAGACCTTTTATAAGGATATGGGTTGAATCCCTGCTTGAGAGAATGCCAACCCCCTCCCCGCCATCACGGTCGTCTCTCCAACTCACAATCCCACGAGATATGCAGAAAGGATGACCCAAAACCAATTGTATTCTTTTTGATTCGTATATAAACATCATTAAAAGTAAATAATGACCTCGGCCAAAGTTCAAACGACGTGAGTTTAATCTCTCCAAGAGAATTCCACATAGCTATTTCGGCGGTGTATACACTAACAGATCGCTGTCTCCATCGATCTTGCCAAGGCCGTAACACCTATCGGCCCAAAATCCTTTTAACTGTTGACTTGGTAGTTTTTACAATGAAGGAAACATCAACAATGTTGTTAAAAGGTTATTTTGTGATTAATTTGTGATTGGAGTTATGTTGTTTGGAATGAAAAAAAGAGATATCGAGTTCAAGTGAATGACGACATGCTGTGATGGCATGGTCTACTTTCCAAACGTGATCTTTGCGGATCGCCATATGCAGATTCGCCACGGACACAACGATCGATGTTTCTATATGTAAACGTACCCGTTTGTTTGCGAACGGGTACGTTTTTCATGGAAGTCCTTCACGAACTTGCTGTCCATGTCTGATGTGCGACTGAAGGTGCTACAGGAATGTGGAATTTATTGGTTTCATGCTTTAGCATTCGCCGTATCTGCATTGTCTGCTTGCTTCTGGCCTCCCACCCGTGTGAAGCACGGGTATCTCGTTAATGTTAATAACTTCATTTTTCCCAATCATTAACACCCCATGGTGCCTACACGATCCATACCAAGTTTTGTGACCATCCCATCCCTTAAGCCGTTACAGAGATCCCCCTCCCTCCTATTACTCTCCATAGGGCCCCTGGCCCCCTTATGCCTACTCAGTTTGGTGGCCCTAAAATGTTCTGTTCTCAAGATATAAAAGATTGTAAGGGACAGGCAGACAAACAGAAAAATGGATTGTGCCAACAAGGAGTGCCTTGCTTTTCGTGTTAACTTTGCCTGCGTCGTTGTCAGTCATGGACTTCCATATTCCAGATCACGTTAGGGGCAGTAAGTTATATTTTTAGCAATTAATGAGGCCTTGCACTAGCTAGGTATGTATCTGAAAGAATACTATTGTATTTAATACTGAAGACCATCTTCCACTCTGATGGGACGAGCAGTGCCAAGACGGCTGCCGCTATCATTTTTGTGATTTGCAGCTTGATCATTCCAAATACAGTTGCATAGTCACAAAAGTGATTATCGGAATCTGTCGTTGCCATCACGGACATCTTCAGACGTCTGTCAAACAAACGTCATGTCAAACATCTGTCTCTTTATGCCGATCTACACAATGCAGGTGATGCGGCATAATATATGCAGGACAACTCTGACAACACACACACCTGTCTGAGTCAACGTTGCAGCATTGCTTCACTCATGTAATCCGTGATAACTTCGGCCTCCCTCTTGGACTGAAATGAAAGGCCTCTCAATGTGGTGCTCGATTTTAATAAGTAAAGCACGATGAGCTTTCCCTGGGTCATTGAGCATGAACAATCTTTATCCATCCTCAGCAAATATGTCTAACTTGGGAGACGAGCAGTCTGACAAATGTTCGACGCTAAACAGCCATTCTAGGCCTATGTCGTTGTATAGTTTTGGCCTATATCCAATCATAGATACATATTCTGCAGCTATATTACCTCTTTATTATCTCTGCCACTGAAGGTGGATGCAGGTTATGTTTTCACCCCTGTCTGTCTGTTTGTTTGTATTACCGGTACTTGCAAAATCGAACATTTTAAAATATATTGGTTGGTCTTGCTCTGTCTGTCTGTTTGTCTGTCTGTCAATCGCCTACAGGTCTCAATTTCAAACTGTTCTTCAGGAAACGTCACTACATGGTAGAGTTCGACATAAGGAAAAATCCTATTGATTTTGACGTCAAAGGTTATCTTGAGGTCGAAATCCTAAAATTGTCATTTTTCATCTTTAAAATCATCAATTTTCATCCGATTGACTTAAAAATTTAACAGCATTTGCATAGTACCTCGCTGAATTGGGAAAGCAACTATTTTTGAGGTTCAATAGGTCAAAGGTCACCTCAAGGTGAAACTTCTAAAATCATCAATTTTCATCTGAAAAATCATCAATTTTCATCCGATTGATGTGAAAATTTAACAGCATTTGCATAGCGCCTCATTTAATTGGGAAAGCAACTATTTTTGAGGTTCAATAGGTCAAAGGTCACCTCAAGGTGAAACATCTAAAATCATCAATTTTCATCTGAAAAATCATCAATTTTCATCCGATTGATGTGAAAATTTAACAGCATTTGCATAGCGCCTCATTTAATTGGGAAAGCAACTATATTTGAGGTTCAATAGGTCAAAGGTCAACTCAAGGTGAAACTTCTAAAATCATCAATTTTCATCTGAAAAATCATCAATTTTCATCCAATTGATGTGAAAATTTAACAGCATTTGCATAGCGCCTCGCTGAATTGGGAAAGCAACTATATTTGAGGTTCAATAGGTCAAAGGTCAACTCAAGGTGAAACTTCTAAAATCATCAATTTTCATCTGAAAAATCATCAATTTTCATCCGATTGATGTGAAAATTTAACAGCATTTGCATAGCGCCTCATTTAATTGGGAAAGCAACTATATTTGAGGTTCAATAGGTGAAAGGTCACCTCAAGGTGAAACTTCTAAAATCATCAATTTTCATCTGAAAAATCATCAATTTTCATCCAATTGATGGGAAAACTTAACAGCATTTGCATAGCGCCTCATTTAATTGGGAAAGCAACTATATTTGAGGTTCAATAGGTCAAAGGTCAACTCAAGGTGAAACTTCTAAAATCATAAATTTTCATCTGAAAAATCATCAATTTTCATCCGATTGATGTGAAAATTTAACAGCATTTGCATAGCGCCTCGCTGAATTGGGAAAGCAACTATTTTTGAGGTTCAATAGGTGAAAGGTCAACTCAAGGTGAAACTTCTAAAATCATCAATTTTCATCAGAAAAATCGTCAATTTTCATCCAATTGATGTGAAAATTTAACAGCATTTGCATAGTGCCTCATTTAATTGGGAAAGCAACTATATTTGAGGTTCAATAGGTCAAAGGTCAACTCAAGGTGAAACATCTAAAATCATAAATTTTCATCTGAAAAATCATCAATTTTCATCCGATTGATGTGAAAATTTAACAGCATTTGCATAGTGCCTCACTGAATTGGGAAAGCAACTATTTTTGAGGTTCAATAGGTCAAAGGTCAACTCAAGGTGAAACTTCTAAAATCATCAATTTTCATCTGAAAAATCGTCAATTTTCATTCAATTGATGGGAAAACTTAACAGCATTTGCATAGCGCCTCATTTAATTGGGAAAGCAACTATATTTGAGGTTCAATAGGTCAAAGGTCAACTCAAGGTGAAACTTCTAAAATCATCAATTTTCATCTGAAAAATCATCAATTTTCATCCGATTGATGTGAAAATTTAACAGCATTTGCATGGCGCCTCGCTGAATTGGGAAAGCAACTATTTTTGAGGTTCGATAGGTGAAAGGTCAACTCAAGGTGAAACTTCTAAAATCATCAATTTTCATCTGAAAAATCATCAATTTTCATCCGATTGATGTGAAAATTTAACAGCATTTGCATAGCGCCTCGCTGAATTGGGGAAGCAACTATTTTTGAGGTTCAATAGGTGAAAGGTCAACTCAAGGTGAAACTTCTAAAATCATCAATTTTCATCAGAAAAATCGTCAATTTTCATCCGATTGATGTGAAAATTTAACAGCATTTGCATAGCGCCTCATTTAATTGGGAAAGCAACTATATTTGAGGTTCAATAGGTCAAAGGTCAACTCAAGGTGAAACATCTAAAATCATCAATTTTCATCTGAAAAATCATCAATTTTCATCCGATTGATGTGAAAATTTAACAGCATTTGCATAGCGCCTCACTGAATTGGGAAAGCAACTATTTTTGAGGTTCAATAGGTCAAAGGTCAACTCAAGGTGAAACTTCTAAAATCATCAATTTTCATCTGAAAAATCGTCAATTTTCATCCAATTGATGGGAAAACTTAACAGCATTTGCATAGCGCCTCATTTAATTGGGAAAGCAACTATATTTGAGGTTCAATAGGTCAAAGGTCAACTCAAGGTGAAACATCTAAAATCATCAATTTTCATCTGAAAAATCATCAATTTTCATCCGATTGATGTGAAAATTTAACAGCATTTGCATAGTGCCTCACTGAATTGGGAAAGCAACTATTTTTGAGGTTCAATAGGTCAAAGGTCAACTCAAGGTGAAACTTCTAAAATCATCAATTTTCATCAGAAAAATCGTCAATTTTCATCCAATTGATGGGAAAACTTAACAGCATTTGCATAGCGCCTCATTTAATTGGGAAAGCAACTATATTTGAGGTTCAATAGGTCAAAGGTCAACTCAAGGTGAAACTTCTAAAATCATCAATTTTCATCTGAAAAATCATCAATTTTCATCCGATTGATGTGAAAATTTAACAGCATTTGCATAGCGCCTTGCTGAATTGGGAAAGCAACTATTTTTGAGGTTCAATAGGTCAAAGGTCAACTCAATGTGAAACTTCCAAAATCATCAATTTTCATCTGAAAAATCATCAATTTTCATCCTATTGACCCGAGCTTTGATCGAGATCGTCAATTTTAATCTGGATGAAATGGACAATTTGATGGATCAATGGCATCCTTTTTGGGAGTAGCGAGGGGGTGGATTTTGCAAGTATCGTGCTCTGCATGGCGTCTTGTTGTTTTATTTGTTTGTTTGTGAACAGGATATCTCAAAAAGTTGACGGATTCGGCCGACATTTGCGACAGAGGTTGGGTGTGTAACAAGAACGAAATGATTAGGTTTTGGTGAAAATCTCAATATGGATTCGGATACGATAATTATTTAATTTTTAAGTTATTCTTCACCATTGAGGGATCGGGTGAAAAGCGATATATAACATGATATTTTAAAAAGTTGTGGACGACTTGTGACAAAACTTGATGTATGAGTTGGTGATATGACAAGGACAAGCTGATTCAATTTTGGTTCAGGTCCGAATCCAGATCCGGCCTATCAGTGGGATACAAAACTTAAACTGTTCAGCCTGGTGAAGGTATGCGCTCTACCGAGTATCGTTGTAGTTCCTTCTGTTATCATTCATGTTAAGATTAAGTCATGAAGACAACCTCAATTAAAGCCAAAATGATTGAGAAACAGTTCGACAGTAAGGATTATGTCTTGTTCTGAATGCGGACATCTACGTTATCAGTGTAGTCTGAATAATTGTACTTGTCTGGACTGTATCTGCTGGGGGAGTGGATTGTGCTCTGTTTATGCGTGGGTTGTTTGTCTGTGTCACAGGAAGGTGAACAAGTGTTACCGCGGTCGATCCTGCCCAGTAACTATCCACTGCAGGTGAGTCAAACTTACAAATAATACAATACATGTTAACCAATCAAAAGTAGTGAATTTGAGACATCCACACATTATGGTAACATCTTTTGCTAGAAATACTTCATTTAATAGTCATGACTAATTTACATAATGCATCTTTTTACGTGACACCTTTATTTTAAGTGACCATGTGTAGTCAGGTTGAGCCTTTCTACTTGAATTATCGAGTACATTTTAAGGCCTCCGCACATGTAGGCCAGAGGCATTTATTACGTTTTCGTTTTTTTCTGTGCGTGTCTGTCCGTCCATCTGTCCCTCTGTTGTCGGTTTATTGTTACCATGGTAATTTAAGAACCACTGAAGGGATTTCAATCAAACTTTGTAAAATTATTGAATGTAATACAGAGATGAAGTTATTATATTAGAAGGTACAAAGCTTTATGAGAATATGGAGAAGGCAAATTCATAATTTGTTCAAAAGGTCAAAGGTCAGCGTCACATAAAATCATCAATTTACATACATCCGATTGACCTGAAATTTCAATTTACCACTTGAATTTTGTTATCACATTTTTCAACAAACCCATATTATGAGACGATGGAGAAGGCAAATTAATAATTTGGTCAAAAGGTCAAAGGTCAGTATCACCTAAAAGCGTCAAATTTTCATCCAATTGACCTGAAATTTGAAGAATTTGCATATTGGGTCACATAATTGGTTTGCCAATCAAAAGCTAGAAGCTGATTATTTTTTTTAGATCTAAAGCTCAAAGGTAAAAAAATGTAACGAAAATTGCAAATGATAACAAAGTTGAGTTGCAGTTGCAAAATGAGTTGCATAGAATCATTGATTTTGATTTTGTATTTTTTTAAACTGTTGTCGTTATTTTGAGCATACGGAAGAAGACGACGTCTGAATACAAATTGACGCGGACGAGCTTTGCATTTTCAGATACTTTATAGTTCGATTTTGGTTTAATCATACCAAAGGTTGAAGGTCATGTGCCCTTTAATTGAAAATATTTGTAACCGTGAAAACCTGTGAACCACAGAAGACATTTCAAGCAAATTTGGCAAAAGTATAGACTGTAATACAAATATGACCTATGTTGAAATTGGGTTGAACAGGTCAAAGATCGAGGGTCATGTGGCCCTTGAAAATCATTTTGCATACCATAAATTGAGTTAGAAGCATTTCATTTTTCTCCTTTTCTCTTGTCTCCTTTCTGCTCTCTTCTTGTCTGTCTGTCTGTCTGTCTCTCTCTCTCTCTCTCTCTCTCTCTCTCTCTCTCTCTCTCTTTCTCTCTGTGTCTCTGTCTCTGTCTCTACCCCACTCTCCCTTTCACACCACCGTATTTAACACGTTAAATTAGTTATTCGTGGGTGTATGTGTCCTTTATGGCATCCCTGAAAACATTGCTTCCTGTTTGGAATGATTTTAAATTTAGTTTGACTGCCAGACAGGCAGACAGACTAAAACAATTACCTTGATCCTCCGTGCACATGCGTTATCGAGACGACATTCCATACAATTGCCAAATTCAGAGCCAAAGCTCTGCTACACTGCAGTTTCGTGTTCTGATTCATGTTCCAATTTGTGCTCTGCAGTGTTCAAAATGTAAAATTCAATTGAAATGAAGTTGTTCCTCGATCATAAACTGAAGTCTGTAGACAGACAGACAGACAGACAGACAAACAGCCAACGCCAACCAATTGCTGAAACCCGTTTTTCGCTTCACGCATGGGGTAATAAAACATAAGTGGGTTAACTTGAAATAAAAAAATATATATAACACATACCAGTGAGTTAACAAGCTAATCGGCACATTCACGTTAAATTATTTTTTTTCTCGTGGTTTTTTTTGTGCTCTCACTGATGAAAATATGCATAAATGCACAATACAAGGATATATGTATTCCTGGGTATTTTCTTTCCATAACATTTGAAGGTCGAAGGTAGCCCACTTGCTTTTGTGTTTTCTGCTACTTCCTGATAACAATACCCCAAACTCCGTCGGGACGAAGGGGAGGAAAGGAGGAAGGCTTTAGTCTGCCAATTCATAAACAAACTTAATTAAAACCCCAAATCATCAATTTAAAATGTCACCAATGCCTCTAATCATATTATCATCTCAGTTGCCATCAACCTGCCTGCTCCCAGTCTCTCAGCTCTCTAAATTAACATACCCAGTTGGTCACGTGGTTTTCCCCAAGGACACAGGCTTGCAGCATGCACTCTGAGAATCGCCACTCGTGTTGCGACCTGTGTGCCGAGAAACCCGACACACCATTCGTGCCGAAACCCCTGCGGCACTCACACGGGGAGCTCGACGGACGCACACTGAAGCTCCAGCGGAGCCTCGGTCGCGCCATCCGCTTGCACCACGATGGTGCAAGTCCTTGCAGTGTCCATGTATTTTATATTTCTCCCACCCCCTCCCCCCCCCCCCCCCCTCTTCCCACACCTCCTCTCCCCAAGCCCTCTTCCTCCCACAGATCTCCCGATGTCACTGCTCTCAAATGTTATGTATGTGTGCTTATCCCTCTCTCCTCATCTTGTCTACCGCTCCCCTTATTATATGTTTTATGTGTCTGTCTGTTTGATTTTTTTTGTGTCATTAATGTTAGCTCTTTCACGAGCCTCGATCTTGTATACAAAAAAAAAACAAACAAAAAAAACTGTTCATCGGGAGCTTCATGAAATGGGTTTCCATGGCTGAGCAGCCGCACACAAGCCTAAGATCACCATGCACAATGCCAAGCGTCGGCTGGAGTGGTGTAAAGCTCGCTGCCATGGGACTCTGGAGCAGTGGAAATACGTTCTCTGGAGTGATGAATCACGCTTCACCATCTGGCAGTCCGACGGACGAATCTGGGTTTGGCAGATGCCAGGAGAACTCTACCTGCCCGAATGCATAGTGCAAACTGTAAAGTTTGGTGGAGGAGGAATAATGGTCTGGGGCTGTTTTTCATGGTTTGGGTGAGGACCCTTAGTTCCAGTGAAGGGAAATCTTAATGCTACAGCATACAATGACATTCTAGACAATTGTGTGCTTACAACTTTGTGGCAACAGTTTGAGGAAGGCCATTTCCTGTTTCAGCATGACAATGGCCCCGTGCACAAAGCGAAGTTCATACAGAAATGGTTTGTTGAGATCGGTGTGGAAGAACTTGACTGGCCTGCACAGAGCCCTGACGTCAACCCCATCGAACAACTTTGGGAGGAATTGGAATGCCAACTGCGAGCCAGGCCTAATCACCCAACATCAGTGCACGACCTCACTAATGCTCTTGTGGCTGAATGGAAGCAAATCCCCGCAGCAATGTTCTAACATCTCGTGGAAAGCCTTCCCAGAGGAGTGGAGGCTGTTATAGAACGAAGGGGGGGGGGGGACCAACTCCATATTAATGCCCATGATTTTGGAATGAGATGTTCGACGAGCACATACAGGTGTGATGTTTGGGTGTCCACATACTTTTGGCCATCTCGTGTATATGTATGTATATATATATATATATATATATATATATATATATATATATATATATATATATATGTATATGTATATATATATATATATATATATATATATATATATATATATATATATATATATATATGTATATATATATATATATATATATATATATATATATATATATATATATATATATATATATTGTTGCGGTTTTTAGAACCTTCACTTTGTCAATTTAGTAGTAAATTTCCTTATAAATAACCCCTGTGTACATTTCCCCTTAATTGGCTGTTAAATGAAATAATTGCACCTTAGTTAGTCCACATTGCAACACGTAACAAATCATAGGCCCTTTCGTAGTTATATCATTATTCTGTGTTCCAGGTAAGGCCGTGGGTCCAATAATTGACTCTCCGTTGCATCAAATCAAATAAGATAGGATCCCCTGCAATATCCCCATGGCCTCCTAAAAGTGCCAGTAAGGCAGCGTTTGCTGCCCTTTGGCTGGGGCTCGTTTGATTGCCCCCAAGACGCCATTGCCCATGTGCTCCATCTCGGAGAAGAAGAGGGAGGAGCCGGCAGAGCACGGGCGTGGCACCACCTCATCATCAAAGGTGGGGTCAGCCAGCCCTTACCAACCAACGAGGAATCAGTGGGCATGGCTTGAGAGAGCGGAGAGAGAAAGATCTGGCAGGTTCGTGAGGATTCCACAGGGGTGGAGATAAAACCCGTTGCGCCGAGCCCCCACCGCAGTTCTGTGGAGGGAGGTGCTTGAGCAAGTTACGAGAGGGAGAGGGAGAGAGATGTATGAGCAAGGAGCACAAGTTGAGAGGATCGTTCATTCATTTGCTCGGCGCGAACGTCCTGCGGCGAATGAGAATCGGCACGCCCTGCTCATGATACCGAACCAGCACTGACGACCAGGTTTTTTGTGGCTGAACAAGAACAAGTGCGCGCACGCGGACCCCGACGTCGTGCCGTGATCCTCGGACCTCCCTGCTGCCCGCTCTTTGGATCGTCTGCCCTTCTCATCTTTCCCGCCATTCGTGCCTGAGAACCCCCATTAGTGTACGTGAGTTTGTTCTGTTCGTCTTGTCCCGGGGAATAATTAAGCTTGTTTAAGAATTGCGCTGTGTCTTCTTTTCTGTATATTCCTTTATTTCTTCTCTTCCTTGGTTTTGGTCTGTGTAAATAATTAATAAATCCCTGTTATTTCTTACCCGTTTGGTTTTCATTCCCACCGATCGTCTTTGTCTTTTCCCCATTGAGTTCCTGTGGCGCGATTTTGGCCGAACCGCTTCGCAATCGGGTTTAGTCATTGTTAACGGCCCGCGCTGCAGTTCGCTCGCTCGGCGTAATCCATTAATCACGCTGCGGTCCGGGCGGGAATATTTCCTTGCGTACCAGAAGGCGCTGGTACTTAGGTCATAGGAAGGATTGGCCTATTACCCTATTCAGCGCTGACCGGGCGTGACGTCATACCCCCAGGAACAGACAACGGCCAGCTTAACAAGACGAGGGGATTAAACCCCCCTCGGTAAGGGGAGTGCCGTCGTCCAATTCCGTAACAAGATATATATATATATATATATATATATACAGACTTGGCATTTAATATGGAATATATTTTTTGTGGGGGTGAACTTACTTTTGAAGATGTCTTAGAACCAAAAGTTCATTGGAATAATGTTGAAATTATTCTAGATTTTGTTCATGTGACCTTTAAAAGAAACAAAAACCAAATTTGACATTTCGAAATAAATAAATTGATCCTTGAAAGTGTTGTAAACTGATATCGAACTAAATTCATGGACAGTACTGTGTTAAACTTCTGTACGTTTTCCAGAAGTATCTCTTTATTTTGCACATTAGCCAAAAATTTTTTTAACAAAAACAAAAGTTAAATTACGACTGGGATTACGGACAATAAAATTACAGTTCAGTAGTTCGTGTAACCCCCACAAGCATTCAGGAGAGCACGTACACGTTGAGGCATGCTGTTCACGAGATTTGCCAAGGTTTGGATAGGAATCGCTTGCCATGCAGTGACAATAGCCTGCTGCAATTCACGCACAGAGGTCGGCTGCTGGTCCAAGTGGTCGATTTGACGCGTTAATTCTGCCCACAAGTTCTCCATCGGATTCATATCCAGGGACATGGCAGGCCACTCCATATGCTCTACACCACGGTCAGCAAGGAATTGTTGGATCATGCGAGCACGATGAGGCCGTGCATTGTCATCTTGGAAGACAAAGTTTCCGCGAAAGGCTGCACGAGCAAATGGAAGCAATGTTTCTTCCAGAATGGCCCTGTACTTGAACTGGTTCAGGTTTCCATTCAGAAGAACCAGGTCAGTTTTGCCCCCTGCATGAAAAGCAGCCCAAACGGTCACCCCACCACCTCCAGCTTGGACTCTTGACACTATACAATCTTTGTCGTAGGCTTCATGCACTTGTCTGCGCACTCGGATGCGGCCATCTTGACGATAGACCAGAAATCTAGACTCGTCACTGAAGATCACGTGATTCCAGTGTCCTGGCTGCCATTGACGGTGCTCTCTGTCCCACTGCAATCGGCGCTGGCGGTGTTGTCTGGTCAGGCGTGGCTTTCTCAGGGGACGCCTGGCACGAAAGCCTGCTTGAACCAGTCGTTGGTTGACTAGCCTTCTGGATACAGGCACATTTGTCAGTTGCTGCCACTCAGTCCTAAGCCGATTAGCTGACTTGGTACGGCCATTGCGGACTAACCGGTGCAGCTGGCGATCATCCCTCCTTGTGGTTCTGCGGGGACGTCCTGGCCTCGGTATTGGAGTAGGGACACCCCTCTGAGCATTTCGTTTCAGGATCTTTGACACCTGACCTTGAGTGATGCCATACTGCCGAGCAATAGCACGCTGTTTCATGCCGTAATTTCGTAAAGCCACCACTCCATGACAAACAGCATTGTCGAGTTGACGGACCATCTCCAGAGGAAGCGGCAATAACTTTTGGAGACGTGCAGCAGTTGTTTTCCACGAATACAGAATGCAACAACCCTTGTATACCCGACTGTGAAGCCAATCATCAAATGCACCTGTCCGTACATTTTGCCACGCCACCTGTGATATAATCCTGTTGTTGACTTCTTGCTGTGACAGACAATCAGTGACATGGTTCTTTTAACAAATAAATCACCAAAGTGTAAAAGAAACTCACCAGATTGACATACTGAGTTAAGAAAGTAAACCCAAGTCAAGAAAAAAAAATTATTCCATATTAAATGCCAAGTCTGTATACATATATATATAGTGTTGTAGTTGTGCCATAAAGGCAAACTCCCTGTAGTTAAATTGCACGACAACATGTAGCCTGCATTAGTTAGTTATTTTCTATTGAATGTACAGATTAGCCCTGTCCCATTGTGTAGTAAGGAAAAGACCAATATGCGTTGAGGTTAGGTAGGATGTTTGTTGGTTAAGAACGTGACCAGTAAGTGGGAGGGGATATCGAAGGCCAGCATGTGACCAATGGGGAGGCGTGGCCATTAAGATGTGCAGGGAGGCGTGGCCAGAAATACGGCCCACGTGACCAGTAAGGGGGTGGGACAACCTGCCGCGACGTTGCGGCAAACCCCAGCCAATGGGAGGCTCTGAACATTTGGAAGGGCGTGACCAAGCCTGATAATAGCCCACGCGCTGGCATTATTGATCTATTTTATCCGGGACTTCAGCAAGGACACATCTGCGCTCTTGCCTCCTTTCGCCACGTCCTCCTGCTCAGTTCCCTTTTTGCCTCGTGGACGACACGATCTCTCCTGCGTTTGGGACCTTTCACGGAGGACACACCTGGACTTGCTTGCCTTTTCGGTTCTTCCTCCACCAGACGACATGTGTTTGCCCTTTGCTTTGTCTTCTGGATAAACACTAAGTTTCTGTGCCGATCCTTTGCGCCGTCTGGCTGACCCATTGACCCACACGCGTTGGAAATTTCCACTCGTCCGACCTGCGTGGAATCTACCTGGTCCAGGCTGCACGTGGGGACCGGGCTGCGAACACCCGTAAGGTCACCGTGGTCACCAGCAAGGACTCCCAAGGACGTACATCTGTACGGACCTTTAACCAGTGCCTTTTTGTCCCTGTGAGTGTGTGAGTGTGTATATCAGAGTGTGAAGGTACCAGTCGGGGTTTATTATTAGGTAAGGAATATTTGGTAAGCTAAATCTTTGTTTTCTTCTCTGTGCCTTGTACAAATAAAAGGCTTTACATTTTGTTACTCCCAACCTGTTAGATACGTCCTTTCTCCATTGGCCTTGCACCATCCGAAACCGAATTAGGCTCGAATCGGGTTCATAATCCTTGTTGGGGTAAGGGCCGCTTTCCACACCGTGTGCAAACCGCTCGGCATTCCAAAAGGTGTGTGGAAACACTCCGGATACCGTAACAAATTGGTATTCAGGAGTGGGAAGTCGAGTGAATGCGACCCCTCTCGACCGTGTCGCCCTCACCCGCAACAATATACATATACAGTCACGTGAAAAAGTAAGTACACCCCATGTAAAGTTTTGACTTTTTCAACATATTTCAACATACAGCTATTTGATCTTCATTTCAACAATATTGATAGATAAAGGTGATATAATATAACAAATATCATGAAACATTTACATTTTGTAGTCCATTGTATAATTTAAATAAACATAAATGCAAATTTTGCATGTGGAAAAAGTAAGTACACCCTTGGCTCTAATAGGTGGTATTGCCCCCTTTGGCAGAAACAACCTCAAGTAGGCATTTCTTATAACTGTCGACCAGTCTCTGACATCGACTGGGAGAAATTTTTGCCCACTCCTCCATGCAGAATTCTTTCAGCTGTGCGATGTTTGAGGGGTTTCTTGCATGCACAGCTCGTTTCAAATCCCCCCACAACATCTCGATGGGATTTAGATCCGGGCTTTGAATTGGCCATTCCAGAACCCTCCATTTCTTTATTTTCAGCCATTCCTTGGTGGATTTACTGGTATGTTTAGGGTCATTATCATGTTGCAAGGTCCACCTTTGGTTGAGCTTCAACTTTCTGACAGATGGCCTCACATTATCCTCAAGCCCCCTCTGGTACAATGAAGAATTCATAGTGGATTATATGATGGTGAGCTGCCCAGGCCCTGATGCAGCAAAGCTGCCGCAAACCAAAATATTTCCACCACCATGCTTTACAGTTGGTATCAGGTTATTGTGGTCAATTGATGTCTTTGGTTTTTGCCAAACATGTCTTCCCAGTACTGTGGCCAAATAGCTCTCCCTTTGACTCATCTGTCCAGAGCACATTGTTCCAGAAGTGCTGGTCTTTGCCTAGGTGTTCATTGGCAAACTTTAGTCTTGCCCTGATGTTCTTTCTGGACAGCAAAGGTTTCCTCCTGGCACACCTCCCATGTAGATCAAACTTGTGCAGCCTCTTTCTAATGGTAGACTCGTGCACTTTGACATCAACAGTGGGAAGAGCTACCTGTAGATCCCATGATGACATTCTGGGGTTCTTAGAGACTTCTTTCAGCATCTTGCGGTCTGCTCTCGGGCTGAACTTGCTGTGGCGGCCTGGCCTGAACAAGTTGGCAGTTGTTTGGAATCTTCTCCAATTGTAGATGACCTTGTATGTGATCTTCCGGACAGTCGAATGATTGATTTCAAATTGTTTGGAGATCTTTTTAAATCCCTTCCCAGACTCGTAGGCATCTATAACCTTCTTTCTGAAGGCCTCAGAGAGCTCTTTTGATCTGGGCATGGTGACGCCGCACACAACAACAACAAAGAGCAAACCAAACGAAATGTCTGAGGTTTAAATAAGACCGGTTCCTCCAAGATCCTCTCTAGCGATGTTCTAATGTTTTGCACCTGAGCTGGTGTACCTGATTCTAATTTTAGGTATTTGAAGTAGTGATAAATGTAGCGGTGTACTTACTTTTTCCACATGTGAAATTTGCATTTATGTTTATTTAAATTATACAATGGACTACAAAATGTAAATGTTTCATGATATTTGTTATATTATATCACCTTTATCTATCAATATTGTTGAAATGAAGATCAAATAGCTGTCTGTTGAAATATGTTGAAAAAGTCAAAACTTTACATGGGGTGTACTTACTTTTTCATGTGACTGTATATTGTACACACACGTATATGTATAAATATGTCGTGTTCAGCCCCGATTATCATTGGTACTGGACAGATAGACAAAACTGGCTTTAACCGCCTTGGACACGTCCGATTAATGGCGGATTCGCAAGTGCGGGAACGCTGGAATCACACAAGATCATCAATCGGAAAAACGAGGTTTATTCCTGACCAAATATCAAGGAAAGATTGAACCTGATGGAAGGATTTGATGGTGGAATAGAGCTGAAAAATGTGGAAATGCATTGGTGACGGATGTGTCAAGAATTCGACCAGTACAAAACTTCATCCGATCAAGATTAAATTTCTTGTGCATAAACTAGGAATAAATTAGTTTTGAAAAAAATTAATGACGTCATCGGCCGCCAGATTTGTTTTACTACAAAAGCCTTCAAAACCACTGATAACACGTCCTGGTGAGGGTCTGCAATCTCTGATTGCTCTTTTTGTCCCCCGTCGCACAGCGGAGCGAAAGGGGGACTATGGTTTTCCCCTCTGTCCGTGTGTCCGTCCATCCGTGTGTGCGTGCGGGCGTGCGTGTGTGCGTGCGGGCGTGCGTAAGCGAAGGACCGCATTCGAATTTGGTGTGCGGGTGCAACCCACGTCAAAATCCAAGATGGCCGCCGCCATGTATGTCTGATGCCATGTATGTCTGAATCTTGTGAGCTGAATATCTTGAAAAATAAGCGAAGTACCAACTTCTAATCTGGTGTGTGGGTGTATCTCGTCATCAGGAAGAACTCTATTGAAAATTGGGTCGCCACGTCAAAATCCAAGATGGCCGCCGCCATATATATGTCTGAATCTTGTGAGGGAAATATCTTGAAAAATAAGCGAATTACCAACTTCTAATCTGGTGTGTGGGTGTATCTCGGCATAAGGAAGAACGTTATTGAAAATTGGGTCGCCACGTCAAAATCCAAGATGGCCGCCGCCATATATATGTCTGAACCTTGTGAGGGAAATATCTTGAAAAATAAGCGAAGTACCAACTTCTAATCTGGTGTATGGGTGTATCTCGGCATAACGAAGAAAGCTATTGAAAATTGGGTCGCCACGTCAAAATCCAAGATGGCCGCCGCCATATATATGTCTAAATCTTGTGAGGGAAATATCTTGAAAAATAAGCGAATTACCAACTTCTAATCTGGTGTGTGGGTGTATCTCGGCATCAGGGCGACCGCTGTTGAAAATTGGGTCGCCACGTCAAAATCCAAGATGGCCGCCTCCATGTATGTCTGAACCTTGTGAGCGGAATATCTTGAAAAATAAGCGAAGTACCAACTTCTAATCTGGTGTGTGGGTGTATCTCGGCATAACGAAGAACGCTATTGAAAATTGGGTCGCCACGTCAAAATCCAAGATGGCCACCACCATCTATGTCTGAACCTTGTGAGCGGAATATCTTGAAAAATAAGCGAATTACCAACTTCTAATCTGGTGTGTGGGTGTATCTCGGCATAAGGAAGGACGCTGTTTAAAATTGGGTCGCCACGTCAAAATCCAAGATGGCCACCACCATCTATGTCTGAACCTTGTGAGCGGAATATCTTGAAAAATAAGCGAAGTACCAACTTCTAATCTGGTGTGTGGGTGTATCTCGGCATAACGAAGAACGCTATTGAAAATTGGGTCGCCACGTCAAAATCCAAGATGGCCGCCGCCATGTACGTCTGAAC
Organism: Myxine glutinosa; assembly: GCF_964187855.1. NCBI lineage: Eukaryota > Metazoa > Chordata > Myxini > Myxiniformes > Myxinidae > Myxine > Myxine glutinosa. The sequence goes on along the minus strand of NC_136267.1, from coordinate 80,729,249 downwards.
CTTGTGAGATGAATATCTTGAAAAATAAGGGAAGTACCAACTTCTAATTTGGTGTGTGGGTGTATCTCGGCATAAGGAAGAAAACTATTGAAAATTGGGTCTCCACGTCAAAATCCAAGATGGCCGCCACCATATATATGCCTGAACCTTGTGAGCGAAATATCTTGAAAAATAAGTGAAGTACCAACTTCTAATCTGGTGTGTGGGTGTATCTAGGCACAAGCAAGATCGCTGTTTAAAAATGGGTCGCCACGTCAAAATCCAAGATGGCCGCCGCCATGTATGTCTGAACCTTGTGAGCGGAATATCTTGAAAAATAAGCGAAGTACCAACTTCTAATCTGGTGTGTGGGTGTATCTCGGCATCAGGGCGACCGCTGTTGAAAATTGGGTCGCCACGTCAAAATCCAAGATGGCCGCCTCCATGTATGTCTGAACCTTGTGAGCGAAAAAACATATCATAGCATGTTTCCTGCGTCTTCCACTTTGTCAACTCATAGTCAGGTTCACTATGTTTTTTCGTTCAAAATTTTGGTAGATTAGTAAAACTATACATTTTTGGAATATTCAGAGCATGAGGAATCCAAAAATTAATGTTTACATTTGCGTAGACACCTTTGCGAAAATGACACTCAGGACAGTGATGAAGATCTGTAAAAGCATATTCCTGAACGGTATTGACCTCGTAGATCCTGTGTATAGGACTTATAGTTCAATCTGATACTACCTATAACTTCCTATAACAACCTATAACTTCAAAGGACTTGCAATATCATGTATTATGTAATACAGTTATATCACAAATATAAAGACAATGGTTTTCAATTACCTTTGTTTGTTGCTTTTCTATAATCCTGAGCACTAGTTTGAGGCCTTTATTGGATTCCTTGACCCAGAAAACATAGGATTAGCATATTTAATTAAGTCTCTAGGTTGACTAGAAGCCGAGATCACGCAAAATATGTATTTTATGGCAGCCATTTTCAAAATCCAAAATGGCGGCCATGCAGGTGTCTGTGCAAATGCCAACATTGATTTTCGGATTCTCCATGCTCTGAAGATTCCAAAAATGTACAGGTTTGCTAATCCCAAAATTTTGAAAGAAATTATATTTGTTAACATAGTGAACCTGACTATCTTCATCACTGTCCTGAGTGTCATTTTCGCAAAGGTGTCTACGCAAATGTAAACATTAATTTTTGGATGCCTCATGCTCTGAATATTCCAGAAATGTATAGTTTTGCTAATCTACAAAAATTTTGAACGAAATTATATTTGTTAACATAGTGAACCTGACTATCACGTCACTTCCCCGACGGGGGACCGAGGCGTAACGCTTGTTCTTGTTATTTAATGTGTTTTAATTACCATTCTCACTGGTGTCTATTGCAGTGCCATAAGGGACAAAGGATCAATCACATAGGGAACAACAAACAGGGAAGTAGTTAACATAATCCCTCTAACTTGTTAACATGCCCCATTCCTTATAATGGGGACGAAGATACACCTTAATCTGACATCCGGGCTAAACAGGTTCTCTACCTCTTACATGGTGTGGTTCTTTTTCTTCACGACAGTCTGAGCATGTTCCCGACACAAATCTACCTGGTCTAAAGTATCTCTACCCCACCGACCTAATAATATTATGCAAGGTGTTTTCATGATTTAAATGAATGGACCATTCAACCGGAATCGACTGAACACTCCTCAGATACAGCAATATGACCGATACACTCATATGTGGTCTTCGCTATGTTGTTAAGAAGCAATAAACCCATGCTCAGATTTTTAAAATTGTAACGAAACAAATATTTAAAAGCATATTGTGGACTCAACTGAATCTTCTGTCTGCCTGAGTCACAAGGTCACAGGCCTACACCACAGGAGACAAATCCCACATAAACGAATCTGAACCATTCCATGTTGCTGCATATCTGGTGCTTACAAAGAATCTGGTGCTGCATATCTGGTGCTTACAAAGAATTTGATTTTAATTTTCCACCTCCTCTCCCCTATGCTTGATGTAGTAATGGTGCCGGTCGTACAGGCACCTATCTGCTCATCGACATGGTGCTCAACAGAATGGCAAAAGGTACGTTCATTTAACCTTCCAATCCTTGTTAACCCTCCACTCCAATATGCTTCTGGCACTTCAATGTATGCAGTGGGAACCTTTCGGAATCATTATGTGAACTGGAACTTTCTGTAGATGATGGGTCACAGTGAAACTTCCTGTAGATGAGGGGTAACAGTGGAACTTTCTGTAGATGATGGGTCACAGTGAAACTTCCTGTAGATGATGGGTCACAGTGAAACTTCCTGTAGATGAGGGGTAACAGTGGAACTTTCTGTAGATGAGGGAGTCACAGTGGAACTACCTGTAGATGAGGGTTATCAAAATGAAACTTCCTGTATTTAAGTGCATCACAATGGAACTTCCTGTCGATGAATGCAACTTCCTTTTGCAGAGAAGGCATCTTTCATTTAAGTTTTTGTCTCATGCCCTGCTGGTCTCAATCACAGGTGCGAAGGAGCTGGACATTGCAGCCACACTGGAGCACATCCGAGACCAGCGTGCCAACTGTGTGCAAACGAAGGTGAGGCTTAGTCATTCACCATCTTCCTTCAATGCTCAGTAAGAGGTGTCCAGTTTCCATTCAGTCTTAAGAGTGGAAGTGAAGCAAGCTGTCCTATATCTTTGCACTAACTTGTTGATGTTAAAGATACTGCATGACCTTATAAAATGAGTAGATGAGCGTTAGTAACTCCGAGCAGGTTGAGTTCCAGCTCAATCCCATTGGATGGGTCACCACAAAAGCCATTCTGCTTTTTGTGTTACCACAGCTTTGCACAATTTTTCAACCCAATGCCAACGTGTACCTCACAGGAGCAGTTCGAATTTGCATTGACAGCTGTGGCTGAAGAGGTGAATGCCATCCTGAAAGCCCTTCCCAAGTAAGAATGACTGCAGGAGCAACTTTGCCACCAAGAACACCCAACTGTCCAACTCGCACTGAAACAGGGAAGTGTAATCAACAACCTAAAAGCCACAGATCCCTTTATGAACACAGATTTTGCCATGAACTGAACTCTTGTTATTGAACATCTAAAATTATCCCATTTTTCCGTTTCCTTAACTGGCTTATCCTTTTATGCAAAGACACCAGCATTTGTTAATATTCTTTGGCTTGAAGTTCGCGGTCCATGGTCCGAGATGATTAACACGTCTCATGCAGAAGGGGGTAAAGACAACAGTGCTGAAAGTCATAATCCTGCGATACATCAAATCACCGACTGGTGACATCATTTTCACCGCAATGTGACCCCGCCAGCTGCTTCTGCTTAACCCACTATTGTGCTCCATTGTGTGTGTGATTTTACCAAAGTTGTATATTTTTGTTAGCGTTGTGAACTGCGTGTGATTGTATTCAAATAAAGCTGCTGCATTGTTGTGTGCCATAGGCAAGCAATATTACAAGTTTGTGTTTTTCCTTTTTGAGGGAGAGAAAGCAAAAAGAAAGAGGGAGAGAGAGAGCGAGATCGAGCGAGATGGAGAGAGACAGAGTGAGATGGAGAGAGACAGAGCGAGATGGAGAGAGACAGAGCGAGATGGAGAGAGACAGAGCGAGATGGAGAGAGACAGAGCGAGATGGAGAGAGACAGAGCGAGATGGAGAGAGACAGAGCGAGATGGAGAGAGACAGAGCGAGATGGAGAGAGACAGAGCGAGATGGAGAGAGACAGAGCGAGATGGAGAGAGACAGAGCGAGATGGAGAGAGACAGAGCGAGATGGAGAGAGACAGAGCGAGATGGAGAGAGACAGAGCGAGATGGAGAGAGACAGAGCGAGATGGAGAGAGACAGAGCGAGATGGAGAGAGACAGAGCGAGATGGAGAGAGACAGAGCGAGATGGAGAGAGACACAGCGAGATGGAGAGAGACAGAGCGAGATGGAGAGAGACAGAGCGAGATAGCGGAGTAAGAAACGAAGCGTTTCCCTCCAATCGACAGCCACTCAGGTCGCAGCAAAGCCCTTTGTGGGCTCCAGCAACACTTGGCCTGTCCAATCAGCTTGCACCAGCCATGAATTGCAAATGCCAGAAAAGCTTCCACAAACGTTTCGTTCTGATATTTAAAAAAAAACTACTTTGGATTGCAATAAGTTAGCAATGTATAGAAACAATCTCATCCACAACATTAAATTCAGTCACAAACACTTGGGCATCACTATCAACCATGATCTTTCTGTGGCAAACCACATTTCAAAGATGGCCACCAAAGCCAGCTGCCGACTCGGCATCCTCCCTCGTGGAAAATCTTTCCTTGGCACACCTGAACTCCTATCCACCTACAAGGCTTCAATCTACAGCTTGGAGTACTGCTCTCCCCTCTGGGCCAGCTCCCCTGCCTCGCATCTTGTTCAGCTTCACACTGGAAACCAAGGCCTTTTCGATTATTGGAATCTCCCGTGTTGAAGGGATCACGCAAAGGGAGACACAAAAGGGGATGGAAAGGGGAGACGTCTATCAAAGGGAGATGCAAAGCGTCCCTATATCTGGTGTGACCAGATATATATTGGATGATACGTGACAGGAAAGTTCATATAAAGGTGTTCATATAAAGAAAAGTTCATATAAAGGTGCGCCCTACATCTGGAAAATAAAATACATTTACTTTTTCATGCAGGTGTATGGATCAAATTGGCACCTCTTATATGAACTTTTCTAGAGCATTACTTGGTTCCTCCTAAGAACACAAGGGTAGTACAGCATGTACACGAGATTTTTTGAATGTCCGTTCTTTTCTCTACTTTGCCACATGGCACATACCCTTATATAAAGGGGCCTTTTCTATGCCCCAGGCATTTTACCCATGAACAGGCATATTACTTTAACATCACAGACAGGACTGTGGTCTCTGCCTTCTACCACCTCTTTTCTGGATTTGCACCATTTTCCCTTTCCATGCTTCTGCCATCCCCAAGTTTCTACAAGGTGCACGTGGTTTCCCAGCAACCCCCTTCTGGTGAAACTCCCAAAACCAGAATCACTGCTCACCTCCACTTATCCGTTCCTCTTTTTTCACACCTGTGAAAAGAACTTCCACATTCTCTTCAAACTCATTCTTCCCACCAGGTTATCAAGACAGCTGTTTACCACCATCTGAGATCATTGCCAATCCATACACAATCTCTTCTACCCCAATTAACCTTCCCAAACCCCACCTTTCCATGTTTTAAGGTTACGGGGTTTCTCCAAACCCCCTTATCCTCTTCGATTTTTATTGTTGAATTTCTGCTTCTACCTTAATTTTTCGTTCCCCTTCAGTGAGAATCCTCACGATGTTTGTTCACCTCCTGTGCCCGCTTCTCCTTTCCCTCATCCTCCATGTACTTTCTTCCACCAGGCCTCCTATTTTGTCCCTCTACTCTGCTGTCAGTGGGTTCCATAATGCCCTCTATCCCATTTTAATTGCTCCTTTCGTTTTTATTATTAGCTCCTCCATGTTATTTTTTTTGATTATTGATTTTTTTTCTTTCATGATGTTAAAGATCCCACTGTGCTTTTCGCAAAGACTAAATAGGTTTAAATTAAACAATGCAACATCTCGTGAGATGACGAAATCTCGAGATATGTGAAGGACATACATTAATTACATTTTGAGGTAATTAGCTCATTATCTCACCACCTGGATGGAAATCAACAAGACCGAAGGTCTAACAGCAGCATAGCCGGGCTTGTTTGTTCCTTTAGCTGGAGGACAGTATGACCTGGGTGGGGATACCAGTTAGCAAAATAATGTAAGTTCTAGAATATAAGACCTGTCGTTTCGCTGACGGAAATACCAATTTTTGCTGCGATGGCTAATCAATCTATGGGGGAAGAAAAAAAGGATTCCTGGGAGATCCTGCTCTCCATGCATGGATAACCAACTTTTGTTTTGTGTTTGCATTTGCAGTTTTGACACGCGTGTCCATGTACCCACAAAAAACTTCTTTTTTTTTTATCACAAACTCCCGGGAGTTACCCGAATCCACCGTAATTGGATTTATTGAAATCTGTTAATCCTTCCTCAAGTTATAACATGACAAACAGACAGACACGGCTCCTTTTACAAATTTTTTTTTTTTTTTTTTGCATTGAGACTGGTTTATTACGTTTCAGGTAAACAATGAACCAACCATACACCGCTTCAATATATAAACTTTGCAATAACGAAAAAGGGATGGCAATGTTACCGCTATTATTATTATTACGAAAACAATACCACTGTATTAAGAAACCTGGGCTAATTTGTCTGACGCAGCCTGAAGGTGAAGCATGAAGGCATGAAGCCTAAGGCCTGTATGTACTGTGTCGTTGGAAGGCCCATAACACCAATGCTTTCGATATTTGATGGTCATTTTAACAATCGGTTTGTTTGTGTTTCACACTGAATGAAGAACGTAAAAGAAGAGCATGGCGATTGTGGTATATGACAGGTTCGACTATATGTTCGGCCTGAAAGAAATTGGAACCAAAATGGCGGTGTGCAGTCAGCCGCCGTACCGTTGTAATGACATCACATCACCCCCGTCATGTGAACAGATCCTCAGCTCTGATTGGTGTATGTTTGAGGGAACACACGGACAAACAAACACTGTTTTGGTGGCTTTGCCCTATGGGCTACACCGTAAAAAAGGGCTGCATCAGTTTTTGCTTATAGATGTCATAAATAATCATGCCGAGTTTCAAAATTATGCATTGAGCTGCCTCTGAATAGTGAAAAAACTTTTTTTTTAAATGTCAATGGACCCATTCCTGGACAGACCGACTGACAGGACATCGATATCGCTTCAACAGCTTTTGTCAACCTCATCGTAGACGAGCTAAAAAAAGATTTCTTTCACTGAAGTTGTGGAAAGCAAAGCCAGCTAGGTGCTGCTTGTTCCAGGTAATGGGATGTTCGGAGCAACACTTGATGTGTCCAGCTCAAAGAGTGAGATCAAATACACAAATGCAGGTGCGACAATGGCATGCTTTTAATCCACAGCAAGGCCTACAAAGTACTACAGATTTATGTCTCTCAAAAATACTTTGTATCCATTATTACACTTCGCCAAATCCAGATTATTTTATGCTCATGACAGAAACAAGGCCAAACAATGCAAATCACAATAAGGTTGAAGAACTTTTAAAATAGGAATACCACCGAATAATAATTATTAATAATAATAAATTCTGCCCCCAATGATCTTGTGTCCTGACATTTTAGTGTGTCCTGTGGCTCCAAAAGTGCAAAATGATTAACCAAACAAGGAAATCTTCATCAGCAGGTTACACGGACTCCATGACAGAGATCAAGGTACAAATCCTGCAATAGAAGGGAGGGGGAGAGGAGTACGAGTGATGAATGATCTTCAAACAACTGAGCAAACGCCAGGTGGAAAGATAGTTGCAACTCCAGCAAATTTAAATAAAAACGAAGTTAATTTAGTCACTGTGAGCCATTAATTACCCCAACATGGCCATTTGCTTTGAATCATCAAAAAAGAAAAAAACAAACAAAAAAAAAAAACATATCCAACCATCTTTCGATCCGGTTTTACTCAAATTTAATGGTAATCAGGAGCCATCTACATATTACGTATGCAAGGAGTGGAATAAAGGGGTAATATAATTTTTAGGAGATTGGAATGGTAAAGGGAGGGATGAATCAATGGATTAAAAATCCAGCAGTTTCGCGTATGTAATATGTTGGTGGCTCCTCAGCATTCATTGCATGCGCTTCAAATGTTGTGCACAAGTGAGGGAAGCATGGGCAAGGCAAAATCAGACAGAAGCGATTATGTGAATGAAAAAACGGATTATGTGAAATGCAAGTCCAATCAAATAAAATTGTGCAAATGGTATGAACAAGTTAAGAAAATAAATAAATGTATGCATGAGATGCAAGCAAACAAATGCCAGAATGCTTCAAAACCTCATTGGAAAGGCAATGGCATCATGCGGCTCACGGTGTCATTTACAAGATAACCGAATCAAGACAAGCAGTCCCAACGCAACAAATTCGAAACCTTTCTTGCGAGATTCAGAAAGCACTCGGCATTGTCCTGTAATCGGACGTTTGACACCGGTCGTTTAACCGATATTTAAATTGGACAGAATTGAACTTAACATAATGGGCCACCATTTTGACTAAGATGGGCAAATGTCGCACTTCACATGATAAGGTAGTGATGGAAACTTCCCGCTGCACCTTCGACTTGGGGCCACTGAGTTACGACATATGATGCTCATAATGAAATACATGAATTAGAGAGTTCATGAAACACCTTACCGCACGCAGTCTTGAGAACTTTGAATAACAGACGTGACGACAAACATAGGAGGCCAACGGGTGTACGGAACAGTCCAGAGCTGAACCTTCTGCCAACTCTGAGAAACGGATGATTTTGGAATGATCTTTGGGGGGGGGGGAAATGCATTAAACAAAGATATTTTGGACGAAGTTAGCTCTGTGGCTACGTCGTTAGGTGCCGCCATTTTGTCTGAATGTCACTCACTCCGCCCTAAAGAGCATGCGGCAAATTTGATTGGTCGAAACGGTGTAAAATTTTGCATTGTAAGTACTGCTAAATTGTAGGTTTTCGGAAGTGCGAACAAGGCGATTTGTGTTGTACAGCATTCACAAAATACTCTAGTAGCTCATGGTGGTTGAGTATGCACTTTATTGTACAGACCTAAACTCTTCAGGAATCCACTAATTGAAGGTCCAGGAACAATATTTGGTTGGTAACACATTTGCCACTGACGGCGAAATAGCTGAAATGGCCATACCCCTTTTTGGGCCACGCCCCCTTTTTTGCCGTGACTGTATCTACAGAACCGTTGGACCTAGGAGGTTGCCCGACCACTCAAAATTTGCGCAATGGCCACATTATGGGGGGTCAGTAATACATTTTCATATCCAAAAGTCAATGGTTTTTAAGATAATTGCCAAAAACCGATTTCAACATGTTACGAACTACAATTGTATGATACCACCAAGGCCACAACATTATATGACACTTATACCTTTTGCATCATCCTATTTTGGAATTTACTTATTTGGATTGCTACACTTTTCGCCTTTACTACAGCCACAAAACGTGACACATTTAATGTTCCTGTCTCTGCAAGTGCACGTTTTGGTACTCATACATGCTCTTGGGCATTTGCATGGAGGAGGCAGGTCATCGGGCCTGCACGATACTGGCAGTATCACTGGTGTTATGCCAACGTCCGTTGCTTCATACCCATACTGGAGTGGATCTGGTTTGGTGACGGCAGGAGTTGGGGCTTGCAACCACATCTTACACTGAAGAAATGCTCGCTTTATGTGTTCTCGTAGCGTTGATGAACAGCACACAAGCTGGTTGAAGTCCAGTTCTTTCTTGGAGTTGTGGTACTGCTCCCATCGATATTCATCGAAAGTGGAACAGTCGGTCTTCTTTAATCCAGACACAAGGAACTTTTCAGCATTGCTTGTTATCTGTGGTGACAGTTCTTCTACACCAAACCCTTCCAGTAGGGAGAGATCGATGGATGCTTTCAGGCCAGACAGCTTTGGACCCACCTTGCTGGTACTGTCGCAACCGCTGAGAGCATGAATGGCTGGGAGACACGACACCAAACCGTTGTCCAGTTGATCAACCAACATGTGGACTGGTACAGTTTTCTTTGTTTTCCGGTTACCAAGCTTCACGTACAGCTTTTGTAGTTGCCAGGTTGTGTTGAAGTGGAAGATGAGGTTGACAAAGACATCTGTGTCAGGCGAGTCGACCAAGACTGATTGAACCCCGTGTTTCACAACACCATCATTAATATGGAACATGATTCTGTCGTCGGCTTCTTCTTGGTTGCTTGAGAGCCCTGCGATCTGTGTTTCAGTGCCAGCTAACAGTTTCCTGCATTCACCCCCATATACTCCTCCAAAGAATATTTCCTTGTCCGACTCGACATTCTGCAGCATCCACTTGAAGACATACTCCTGCAACCGAACTTTGTTCAACATTGAGCTCCAGAACATATCAAGATCGACAGGGAGTTTCTGATTGTCAGACCCAATGGTGATTGTGATTTGTTCTGAGGAACTTCGCTGTGCCCGTTCCATTTGCTTGATTGATGATTTTTGATAAACATCAAAAATAATGTCTATTCTTGTGGACACGGAGCCTGTAGCAAGAATCCTGTTGGAAAGACTCTCAGCCAATTCCCCGAATGTGTGAAGGCCCATCTTTTTCATCGGTAGTTTACGCACAAGTGCCATGAAGTCCACTATTGTCATCTGAGCGTCACTCTTTACATTCCTCGTCTCCTGTGGAAGGCGACTGACAAGTTCCCTGGCTAAGGAGGCTTTATCGGGCTTCTTCAATTTGATGCCATCTTTACATTCAGTGGTGAGGAACTGGGATGTGCTGGTCAATTCATACTTCAGGAGTTCTAGCATGCTGTACCCTCTTTCTCTAGCATAGTCAATGTACCTAACCGTTTCCGCTGCATCCTTTTTCGCCATCGATTTCTTCGCTGTGAACGGAGTAGAAGTACGTTTCACGAAAACAGTCTTGCGGTTGGTAGGGATTGTATCATGTAGGTGCTTCTCCTTATCCTGAAATCTGGTCTCAACAAACTCTTCATAACTCTTCTCACCAATTTCCAGGCATTCAAGTAATCCGTCGACAACCTCCTGGGGAATGTCAGCTCCAGTAGAGATGTTCTGAAGTCTGATTCCAGCGTCGAACGGATTGTTGATGGGTTTTATGTAATCCAGAAGGGCCTTTGCACGAACATGGCCAATCTTCGTAGAACTTGGATTGAACTCATGGTGTAGGCTCAGCTCACTGTCATCTTTGTCTCCCAAGTTGCACCATTCCAGCAGCTGTGCCACATGAAGATCTTTCTCATGCTTTAGGAGATTCCATAAGGCTACTGCTTCTTTCTGTCTGGTCATCCCAATGATACCTCCAGCAACCTTGGCGGGTTTATTGTAACACTTCTCGAGTGCCATGTCAAATCCTACTGCACTGCCTTGTCGGGTAGTGTGGTACATCACCCATCCACCATCTGTAAAGCATCTGTAGATACCCGGGAACTTCCTTTGTAGGTCCAGGCAATCTTCAAGGAACAGCGTACCCCATCTGCTATAGTTTGTCCGGCCAAACCCGAAGAACAAAGGCATGCACCTCCGCACAGCTGAAACGAAAAGATGCCAATCGCCTTGCCGAATAGAGTGTGTAAGATCTCTCAGGATAGGATACAGCTCATCCAGAAACAAGCTCCAGTACCTCACATTCTCATTACAGGCCGTTTCTTTCCATTCGGTGAAATACTTCTTCAAGTCTGCATGTAAGATCTTGCTTTCTTCCCAAATCTCTCTGAACTCTGTATGGTCACTATCTAAAGCCTGCTGCATCTTAGTTTCCATGGTCTCTATTTGCTGGTCTAATTCACAACTAGTACTGTCCTGGTCAGGTTGAAACTTCTCAAACATAAGAACTGTCATCACCTCTGATACAAGACTCACTCCCTCCTTGCCTTTGCAATAGTGACCTCCAGTCATGACACTATTCTCTACAACGAGCTTGCCAAAGGCTTCAGTCTCAATCAAAGCCAGATCAATACCGATACAGCCTAAAAACTTCCCAAGGCAAGCGATGACAATCTTCTCCATGTGAAAAGGTCCCATTCCAAGGAATATGTTACCAAACTGATCTGGCTTCAACAGCTGGATTGCAGGCTCAACGACAAAACACCCATGACCGGAATTTCTAGCCATGTCTAGACTCTAGTCTAGACTCTAGACTAAATTCTAGTCTAGACTCTAGTCTTGACTCTAGTCTAGTCTAGACTCTTCAGGAATCAAGTAATTGAACAATAGGAACAGGAACAGGAACAATTACGAATAATATTGTAGTTCGTAACATGTTGAAATCGGTTTTTGGCAATTATCTTAAAAACCATTGACTTTTGGATATGAAAATGTATTACTGACCCCCCATAATGTGGCCATTGCGCAAATTTTGAGTGGTCGGGCAACCTCCTAGGTCCAACGGTTCTGTAGATACAGTCACGGCAAAAAAGGGGGCGTGGCCCAAAAAGGGGTGTGGCCATTTCAGCTATTTCGCCGTCAGTGGCAAATGTGTTACCAACCAAATATTGTTCCTGGACCTTCAATTAGTGGATTCCTGAAGAGTTTAGGTCTGTACAATAAAGTGCATACTCAACCACCATGAGCTACTCTAGTAAAAACAATTCAATTGATATAAAGGGTTTTAAACGCTGTAGAGTGTAGAAAAAAAAACTCCCATTGATTTGAAAGTTTACCATCTTTTCCACCACCTTATCTAACATGTTATATTAGATATTCGTGCCTGTTGTTCGTCCTTTATGACGTCAGGAAAAACAGTAAATTTCCTGTTTGGAATGATTTTCTATTTTGTTCGAATGACAGACCGAGACAGACAGATTGAAGCAATTGCTTTACATGCGTGCCGCGCCAAGCCAAATTCAGAGGCAAGGTAATGGTAAACCGCAGGATTTGTGGTCTACATTGTTCAAAACATAACATTCAATTGAAATCAAGTAGTTCCTCAATCATAGACCGAAGTCTGTCCGTCTGACAGGTAAAGTGAACCAATTGCTTAACCCCGCTTTGCGCTTCTTGAACGGGGCAAAAACATCATGTCGTGACGTAAAATATTACCAGTAAATACGAACTTTTACCTTTTCTTTCACACTCCTTATTTTGCATAGCCATGTGCCTTCAACAGTTGTATGAGTAAATGACAAACTTGGATAAAATTAACGAAATTAAAAACAATTAATTTCTTGAAAATAAGCTTTGGACCGAGTGACCAATCGGCGAAAAGAACCGCAAGCATGGCTTTCATTGTACGAGTTTTAACCATTCTAGAAGGCGTTTTAGGAAAATCCAGCTTTGTTATCTGGTTATTTCTGACCAATGTTGTGCCGACTTGCAAGAAATTCATTCTCGTATATGGTGCTGCAGGGTATGTGCTGAGTGTAACAGGTGCACAGGTATGTCAGCAGCAACTAACCCACGCAATGTCTCGTTAGCAATTTGCCTCCTTAGCCAAAATGGTGGGACGAAAATGTCAAATCACAAGTAGTGTGGCCTGTCACTCCTGTGTATGATCCCGCCGGATGTGTGAGCAAGGCGCCAAACAGCCGAGGGATAGACACCTTTCCCTATTTGGCCAGTCCTTTTCCTGGACTTCTCGTCTTTACTCGCTCCCCTCTTCCTTTTGCCGTTACACTTGCCTGGTCCTGAAAGGAAAAGGGTTTAGGGACCAGCACAGACCTGCCATGAGCAGAAGCCCTGTCAGAGGAAAGTGCTTATACGGGAGTGCCTGAGATAAAACGAGAGACAACCATTACTGCACTATACACAAAAAAGCCATTTTTAAAGTATAATCCACAGCATAAATAAGAGCTTGTATTATGCAGTAAAAACGCTCAAATTGAAAATTTTAGGATTTCTGCAATTGTCACATTCTTGGTACTGCACTGCTTTATCAGTATAAAATGAACACTCCTGATTGGAAATACACACGGACCTCCATATTCGCAAGGGTTCTGTTCCTGGAAAACCTCATCGATAAAAAATTCCTGAATACAGATACCTTGGTTTAATGGGGGAAATGGGAGTAAGTTTCCTGGGTCAGACTAAACCTGGGAGGGGGGGCGGGGGGGGGGGGGGTGGCAAATGTTAAATAACAATGATGAAAATAAATACCTGATGACTAACGGTAAGTACAAGTAAACAATAGTCCAGTGGTACAGTGAAGTGTCTGCGGTTCGGGAACCAAATACAGTACTTTAAAGTATCAATATCTGCGCACCTCCCCTCATGTTCCAGGTGCTGGAAGTTGGTTGGGTGGAAGGGAGGATGATACGAGGGGTAGGGTGATGTGGGATCGCCAACTCGTGAATGCATGGGTCGTGAATGCGGAATCCGTATACATTTACCAACTTGAGGCCAATCGAAACTCATGAATGCAGAACTCACGGATATGGAAGGTTGCCTGTACTTCGTTTTAACAATCTGTGATATGAACGACTCCATGTATTAGTGTATGCCATCATACAACACCAAAAGACATTCCATACCAGATACACATATGGAGTCCATTTGATTGTGTGCATAATCACAAATTGTAAACAAAGTACAGTATTTACAATCAGTGGTGTTCATTTTATCGTGGCAAAGCATTGCATACTCAATTCCATTGTTTTAATTCCAGAACCAAACAGTGACAAACTATATTTACCAGACATATCAGCAGATCACCTGTGCGTATAGATGTAAATAAAATGCATTTGATGAGAACTTTTACTGAAACAACACTTGCAAATAGGGTGGCAGAACTTTTGGGACAACCCTTGAAATAAAGCATTAAAAAATGTCAATTGTATTGTTACTTAAAATCAAGCTCATAAACAACTTTAACACTCTTACAAAGCAGTTTCCAGAAAACTTGCTACTCGTGTAATCTCAACAACTGCAGAAATCTAATAATGATAAACAGACATTGCTGAAATGGACATATGGAGAAAAAAAAACCTGTTTTATATTTGGATGAATTAGTTAAATTCAAACGAATGACCATTTTTATGCAAAAGTTCTGGTGGTTTCTTTTCCCTACACTTTTTTCCTAGTTTTTTTTTTGTTTGTTTTCCTGCTAAGTTTTTGTGGTGCGAATTCTGTTTATGGGAAAACACTCCATAGCTCAAATGCACAGCTACTTACTTTATTTAGATGGTAATTGCTCACAGTAAGCAGAAAAGAGCAGATCATATCTAAATGCTCACCAATCTTGGCACACTGACCATGACAAACAATTCAATGGCTAACCAAGAAGTAAACTGTACTCGGCCAACATGCCTCAGACGAAATATTGGACGCTGCACCCCCGCGGCCAGATGCATGCAACTGGTGAGATCTAACGAATTGAAAGTATAAAGAAGGGCACGATTGGATTACCTTATCTTAAAAATGATAAGGTTAGAGCATTAACCTATCTTAAAAATGAAGAGCCTGAGGAAAGAAGAGCATGATTGGGTGGCAGGATTGCCAAGAGGTACGATGAAGATGGGTGGCAGGATGGCCGAGAGGTATCATGAAGATGGGTGGCAAGATGGCCGTGAGGTACGATGAAGATGGGTGGCAGAATGGCCGAGAGGAACGATGAAGATGGGTGGCAGGATGGACGAGAGGTACGATAAAGATGGGTGGCAGGATGGCTGAGAGGTACAATGAAGATGGGTGGCAGGATGGCTGAGAGGAACGATGAAGACGAGTGGCAGGATGACCGAGAGGTACGATGAAGATGGGTGGCAGGATGGCCGAGAGGTACCATGAAGCTGTGGCAGGATGGCCGAGAGGTATCATGAAGCTGTGGCAGGATGGCCGAAAGGTATCATGAAGATGCGGCAGGATAGTCAAGAGGTATCATGAAGATGCGGCAGGATGGCCGAGAGGTATCATGAAGATGCGACAGGATGGTCAAGAGGTATCATGAAGATGCGGCAGGATGGTCAAGAGGTACCATGAAGATGCGACAGCATGGCCGAGAGGTATCATGAAGATGCGGCAGGATGGCCGAGAGGTATCATGAAGATGCGGTAGGATGGTCAAGAGGTATCATGAAGATGTGGCAGGATGGTCGAGAGATATCATGAAGATGTAGCAGGATGGTCGAGAGGTATCATGAAGATGTAGCAGGATGGCCGAGAGGTATCATGAAGATGTGGCAGGATGGCCGAGAGGTATCATGAAGATGTGGCAGGATGGTCGAGAGGTATCATGAAGATGTAGCAGGATGGTCAAGAGGTATCATGAAGTTGGGTGGCAGGATGGCCTAAAGGTAGGCATACTCGCTTCCAAGCTGCCTAGCTTGGATTCATTTCTCGTCCCTTTGTAAACCATCATCTCGGGCTTTCACAATCAGGAAGTGTGCCATCATTAAACGGGGCAACCCGTCTGCCGGCATTAGTTTGTGGACGTTAATTAAAGATCCTTCGCGAAGTGTAGGCGAGCTATTGCCGGAACTGTGGCTAAATTACAAATTCCTGCCCGAACCTTAGTTGAATGTCAGGCCTGGCCAGCCGGTTGGTTGGTGAAAGACTCGAGCCAAATTTCCCATCCGGCCAGCCCCGCAATAACGTGGCAATAATTGTGGCCATGAAGAAGAAGAGGAGGAGGAGGAGGAGGAGGAGGAGGAGGAGGAAGATGAAGATATTGGCCGACGAAGGTGCTGTTAGCTGACTTGCAAGCAGATGGAAGATTACCTCAGGCAAATGATATGGTGCATAGAGCAGAATGTTTGTGAATTTCAACATGCTGTATTTTGAATAAATCTGTCAGCGAAGCGACAGATAAAGATGCCCAGTGTTTTATATTAAATAGAAAACAAACAAAACAAAACAAAAACAAAACTAGCAAAAGAGCTAGCAAATACAAACATGGGTATGTGGACACACACACACACCAATGAAATTACCGATGCCAAAAATATATATATTTTTTGATTGCCCATTGTTAGCCATTTTATTTTACAAGCACCTCTCCTCCACACATTTAAACCACCTCTGGGCACATTGATAATTTCACAGTGCCTTCGGAAAGTATTCACAACCCTTGACTTTTTCACATTTTGTTGTGTTACAGCCAGAATTTTAAATCGATTAAATTGAGATTTTTTGTCACTGATCGACACATAATCTTACTATAATTCACTAAATGTCCGTCTGTCTGTCTGTCCATCCGTCCGTCTGTTCGAAGGTACCGCAAAAACGGCTGAACCGATTCGCAACGATATTTTGGGTGGGTAATCCTAGGACCCCCTGGAGTAAAATAGGCTTTATTGTTTTTCCAATTTTTCCAAGTTTTCCAATTTTTCCAAACACGATGGAATAATATTTACCGATATGAACAGTGATGTGGCTTTTGTTGAAATTATACGTACCAGGATAGAGTATATCGACTCCTGACGAACTCTCCCTATATGAACGTGCGGCTCCAAAGTAACACGCCAGCATGTGCAAAGCGACTGAGAAACAGGTGTAGCGGCCGCTTCCGTGTTACAGATTCGGCGCGCACTCTTCACACATAAACGTGCGACTGAGAAAGACGTGTTGCAGCCGCTTCCGTTTTGCAGAATTCAATCTTTTTTCAAAATAGACGCCATGTACTGTTTAGATTTTGATGATTTGCATGTGATATGATTCAACGGATGTTTATATAAATCGTTTAAAATAAAAAAAGCCTTCAATTTCTGATATTTTGCCTTTTCATTTGGGCTTCCCAATTGAAGCCCCACGCATAGGGCGGGTACCGTTGCTAGTACCCCATAATGTCAAGGTGGAATTTATATTTAAAAAATTTTTTAAAGAAATTTTTACAAATCAATTAAAAATTAAAAGCTGAAATGTCGAGTCAATAAGTATTCAAACCCTTTGCTATGACACTCCAAATTGAGCTCAGATGCATCCAATTTTCTTTGATCATCCTTGAGATGTCTCCACAACTTGACAGGATTCCACATGTGGGCAATTCAATTGATTGTTCACAATTTAGAAAGAAACACACCTTTCTATATAAGATCCCACAGTTGACAGTACATGTCAGAGCAGAAACTCCACCATAAAGTCCAAGGAACTGTCTGTAGAACTCTGAGATAGAATTATGAAGAGGCACTGATCTGGGGAAGGGTATAAAACAATTTCTAGTGTTGAAAGTTCCAAAAAGCACCTTGAGCTCTATCATTAGGAAATGGAAAGAATAAGGAACCACCCAGACTCTTCCTAGAGCTGGCCATCCGACCAAATTGAGGAACCAGGCAAGACGGACCTTGGTCAGTGAGGTGAATTAGCACCAGCTGACCACTCTGGCAGAATTACAGAATTCCTTGGCCGAGATGGGAGAACCTACCGGAAGGCCAACAGTCTCTGCAGCACTTCACAAATCTAGGCTTCATGGGAGGGTGGCCAGATGGAAGCCACTCCTGAGAAAAAGGCAGATGACAGCACACCTGGAGTTTGCAAAAAAGTCACACAAATTACTCAGAGGCAAAATATTCTGTGCTCCGAGGAGACGAAATTTAACTCTTTGGCCTTAAAGCAAATCGCTACATTTGGTGGAAATCGAGCACAGCTCATCACCCATCTAACACCATCCCTACCGTGAAGCATTGTGGTGGCAGCATCATGCTATGGGGATGCTTTTCAGTGGCAGGGACTGTGAGACTTGCAAGGAACGAGGGAACAATTAATGGAGCCAAATACAGGCAAATCTTTAAGGAGAACCTGCTTCAGAGTGCAAAAGACCGAGACTGCAGCAAAGATTTACGTAACAGGATAATGACTCCAAGCATACACCCAAGGCAACACTGGAATAATTTCAGAACAAGAACATGAAAGTCTTTGAGTGGCCCAACCAAAGCCCAGACTTGAATCCCATTGAGAATCTGTGGGAAGACTTAAAGATTGCTCTTCACCAACACCACATCCAACATGACAGAGCTTGAGCAAATCTGCAAGGAAGAATGGGAGAATCTCCCCAAATCCAGATGTGCAAAGCTGATACAGATATACCCAAGAAGACTCCTCCCCTTGGATAAGTTTGTTGAATGCTAGAGCGTAGATTGTGCAGAGCTTCAAGTTGCTTTAACCAGAAGTTTGGAATTCCATTCTGGGCCTGGGCTTGTAAAGTTTGGTATTTTTGCTTGTTGGCATTTTATATTTTCTTCACTAAATATCACTGGAGGCATTGCCTTTAGATGTTGTTTTTAGTTTTCCTCCAAGTTTTTGATCCAATCCACCTCTGTTGCGTTATTTTGGGTCCTCAGATTCCTTTCCAGAAATTTTTAAGTTCATCTTTCTTGGGGAAGGGGGAGGGGGGTTGTGGAGGGGGTGGAGGGATTGGACACGTTTTTGCTTCCCAAGTTTGCGGTGGAATCTTTGAGTTATTTTCAAACATGTGGTTTTGTTTTCTCCCTTTATTGACTTGGTCATCGTTTTTTATCTGTCTTGCAATCATTATCTTGCCAAAACGAAGTTTTTGCTAGATGTATCAGTCAGCTTGTATGTTTGTTTGTTTGTTTGTTTGTTTTTTTGTTTGTGGTTAATCATTTTTTTTTCACGTTTAGATCACTCTGTAGACCACAGTTATTATTGGAAACTCCTGTAACTTCGCATATCAGAGTCCTATAGAGATACCCTTCAGCACACAAAATTTTGAAGGTCAAGGTCAAAGGTCAAGGTCACTTTGCGGTCAATCATGGAGGTCAACGAAACCCTTATTTTTTGAGTAACTTTGATCGGATCGTCTCCAAACTTCATGGGAATCTAGTATATGGTCCGGCGCTCAGCTGATTAGTTTTTGGTGGCGATCGGCCTTGACCTTCATGGTTAGCGCTGGAGGTCGAAAATTATTGACCCCAAGGTCAAATGTTGAAACCCTTATTTTTTGAGTAACTTTGATCGGATCGTCTCCAAACTTCATGGGAATCTAGTATATGGTCCGGCGCTCAGCTGATTAGTTTTTGGTGGCGATCGGCCTTGACCTTCATGGTTAGCGCTGGAGGTCGAAAATTATTGACCCCAAGGTCAAATGTTGAAATCGTAGGTACCATATCGAGTAATACCTCATATGAATGCCCTTGATGAGTGCTTCCCAGATCTGTAAACAGTTTGACGCTATGACGTCATTTGATGACGTCATGACGAAAAAACGGAATTTTCATGAAACAATTATTTCCTCAGTTCTCATCAAAATCTTTCAATATCTCGTGGGCAGACATTCCTCAAAGAGTCGCTTCTAGTGGATAGCAGTTCTGTTCACCTCAGTGTGACCTGAAGCAAGTCACTCATGTTCACATTTTGGCAAGATACGGTTCACCCTGTGGGTGACATATGTTTTTATTTGTTTGTTTGTTTGTTTTTATCTTGCCAAAACGAAGTTTTTGCAAGATGTATTAGTCAGCTTGTATGTTTGTTTTTTTGTTTGTTTTTTTGTTTGTTTTTTTGTTTTTTTGTTTGTGGTTAATCATTTTTTTTCCACGTTTAGATCACTCTGTAGACCACAGTTATTATTGGAAACTCCTGTAACTTCGCATATCAGAGTCCTATAGAGATACCCTTCAGCACACAAAATTTTGAAGGTCAAGGTCAAAGGTCAAGGTCACTTTGTGGTCAATCATGGAGGTCGACGAAACCCTTATTTTTTGAGTAACTTTGATCGGATCGTCTCCAAACTTGGTGGGTATCTAGTATATGGTCCCGCGCTCAGCTGATTAGTTTTTGGTGGCGATCGGCCTTGACCTTCCAAGGTCAAAGGTCAAGGTCACTTTGCGGTCAATCATGGAGGTCAACGAAACCCTTATTTTTTGAGTAACTTTGATCGGATCGTCTCCAAACTTGGTGGGTATCTAGTATATGGTCCGGCGCTCAGCTGATTAGTTTTTGGTGGCGATCGGCCTTGACCTTCATGGTTAGCGCTGGAGGTCGAAAATTATTGACCCCAAGGTCAAATGTTGAAATCGTAGGTACCATATCTTCGCATATCTTCGCATGTAACTTCGCATATCAGAGTCCTATAGAGATACCCTTCAGCACACAAAATTTTGAAGGTCAAGGTCAAAGGTCAAGGTCACTTTGTGGTCAATCATGGAGGTCGACGAAACCCTTATTTTTTGAGTAACTTTGATCGGATCGTCTCCAAACTTCATGGGAATCTAGTATATGGTCCGGCGCTCAGCTGATTAGTTTTTGGTGGCGATCGGCCTTGACCTTCATGGTTAGCGCTGGAGGTCGAAAATTATTGACCCCAAGGTCAAATGTTGAAATCGTTATTTTTTGAGTAACTTTGATCGGATCGTCTCCAAACTTCATGGGAATCTAGTATATGGTCCGGCGCTCAGCTGATTCGTTTTTGGTGGCGATCGGCCTTGACCTTCATGGTTAGCGCTGGAGGTCGAAAATTATTGACCCCAAGGTCAAATGTTGAAATCGTTATTTTTTGAGAAACTTTGATCGGATCGTCTCCAAACTTCATGGGAATCTAGTATATGGTCCGGCGCTCAGCTGATTAGTTTTTGGTGGCGATCGGCCTTGACCTTCATGGTTAGCGCTGGAGGTCGAAAATTATTGACCCCAAGGTCAAATTTTGAAATCGTAGGTACCATATCGAGTAATACCTCATATGAATGCCCTTGATGAGTGCTTCCCAGATCTGCAAACAGTTTGACGCTATGACGTCATTTGATGACGTCATGTCGAAAAAACGGAATTTTCATGAAAAAATTATTTCCTCAGTTCTCATCAAAATCTTTCAATATCTCGTGGGCAGACATTCCTCAAAGAGTCGCTTCTAGTGGATACCAGTTCTGTTCACCTCAGTGTGACCTGAAGCAAGTCACTCATGTTCACATTTTGGCAAGATACGGTTCACCCTGTGGGTGACATAGGTTTATTATCTTGCCAAAACGAAGTTTTTGCAAGATGTATTAGTCAGCTTGTATGTTTGTTTTTTTGTTTGTTTTTTTTTTTGTTTTTTTGTTTGTGGTTAATCATTTTTTTTCCACGTTTAGATCACTCTGTAGACCACAGTTATTATTGGAAACTCCTGTAACTTCGCATATCAGAGTCCTATAGAGATACCCTTCAGCACACAAAATTTTGAAGGTCAAGGTCAAAGGTCAAGGTCACTTTGTGGTCAATCATGGAGGTCGACGAAACCCTTATTTTTTGAGTAACTTTGATCGGATCGTCTCCAAACTTGGTGGGTATCTAGTATATGGTCCCGCGCTCAGCTGATTAGTTTTTGGTGGCGATCGGCCTTGACCTTCCAAGGTCAAAGGTCAAGGTCACTTTGCGGTCAATCATGGAGGTCAACGAAACCCTTATTTTTTGAGTAACTTTGATCGGATCGTCTCCAAACTTGGTGGGTATCTAGTATATGGTCCGGCGCTCAGCTGATTAGTTTTTGGTGGCGATCGGCCATGACCTTCATTTTGTTTTTTTGTTTGTTGTTAATCATTTTTTTTTCACGTTTAGATCACTCTGTAGACCACAGTTATTATTGGAAACTCCTGTAACTTCGCATATCAGAGTCCTATAGAGATACCCTTCAGCACACAAAATTTTGAAGGTCAAGGTCAAAGGTCAAGGTCACTTTGCGGTCAATCATGGTGGTCAACGAAACCCTTATTTTTTGAGTAACTTTGATCGGATCGTCTCCAAACTTGGTGGATATCTAGTATATAGTCCGGCGCTCAGCTGATTAGTTTTTGGTGGCGATCGGCCTTGACCTTCATGGTTAGCGCTGGAGGTCGAAAATTATTGACCCCAAGGTCAAATTTTGAAATCGTAGGTACCATATCGAGTAATACCTCATATGAATGCCCTTGATGAGTGCTTCCCAGATCTGTAAACAGTTTGACGCTATGACGTCATTTGATGACGTCATGACGAAAAAACGGAATTTTCATGAAAAAATTATTTCCTCAGTTCTCATCAAAATCTTTCAATATTTCATGTGCGTTGGTCATGAAGACATACTATTCACCATACGAAATTATTAAGGTCAAGGTCAAATGGCAAGATACGGTTCACCCTGTGGGTGACATATGTTCTTTTTTTGTTTGTTTGTTTGTTTGTGGTTAATCATTTTTTTTTCACGTTTAGATCACTCTGTAGACCACAGTTATTATTGGAAACTCCTGTAACTTCGCATATCAGAGTCCTATAGAGATACCCTTCAGCACACAAAATATTGAAGGTCAAGGTCAAAGGTCAAGGTCACTTTGCGGTCAATCATGGAGGTCAACGAAACCCTTATTTTTTGAGTAACTTTGATCGGATCGTCTCCAAACTTCATGGGAATCTAGTATATGGTCCGGCGCTCAGCTGATTAGTTTTTGGTGGCGATCGGCCTTGACCTTCATGGTTAGCGCTGGAGGTCGAAAATTATTGACCCCAAGGTCAAATTACGAAACCCTTATTTTTTGAGTAACTTTGATCTTATGATCTCCAAACTTGGTGGGTATATAGGGTGTGGTATGGCGCTCAGTTGATTAGTTTTTGGTGTCGATCGGCCTTGACCTTCAAGGTCATTTTGAAGGTCATTCAATTTTGACCAAAAGGTAAAATTTTTCACGTTTAGATCACTCTGTAGACCACAGTTATTATTGGAAACTCCTGTAACTTCGCATATCAGAGTCCTATAGAGATACCCTTCAGCACACAAAATATTGAAGGTCAAGGTCAAAGGTCAAGGTCACTTTGCGGTCAATCATGGAGGTCAACGAAACCCTTATTTTTTGAGTAACTTTGATCTTATGATCTCCAAACTTGGTGGGTATATAGGGTGTGGTATGGCGCTCAGCTGATTAGTTTTTGGTGTCGATCGGCCTTGACCTTCAAGGTCATTTTGAAGGTCATTCAATTTTGACCAAAAGGTAAAATTTTCAAGTTTCAGTTACCATATCGAGTAGTACCTCAAATTGAAGCCCTTGTTGAGTGCTTTCCAAACATATAACTAGTTTGACAATGTGACGTCATTTGACGGCGTTATGACGAAAAAACTGCACTTTTCATGTATATTGTATTGCTTTAGTTCGCATTGTTTAGGTCACTCTGTAGAGCACAGTTCCCTTTGGAAACTCTTGTAAGTTCGCATATCAGAGTCTTTTAGAGATACCCTTTAGCACACAAAATTATGAAGGTCAAGGTCAAAGGTCAAGGTCACTTTGCGGCCAATCATGGAGGTCGACGAAACACTAATTTTTTGAGTAACTTTGATCGGATCGTCTCCAAACTTCATGGGAATCTAGTATATGGTCCGGCGCTCAGCTGATTAGTTTTTGGTGGCGATCGGCCTTGACCTTCATGGTTAGCGCTGGAGGTCGAAAATAATTGACCCCAAGGTCAAATGTTGAAACCCTTATTTTTTGAGTAACTTTGATCGGATCGTCTCCAAACTTCATGGGAATCTAGTATATGGTCCGGCGCTCAGCTGATTAGTTTTTGGTGGCGATCGGCCTTGACCTTCATGGTTAGCGCTGGAGGTCGAAAATTATTGACCCCAAGGTCAAATGTTGAAATCGTAGGTACCATATCTTCGCATATCTTCGCATGTAACTTCGCATATCAGAGTCCTATAGAGATACCCTTCAGCACACAAAATTTTGAAGGTCAAGGTCAAAGGTCAAGGTCACTTTGTGGTCAATCATGGAGGTCGCCGAAACCCTTATTTTTTGAGTAACTTTGATCGGATCGTCTCCAAACTTCATGGGAATCTAGTATATGGTCCGGCGCTCAGCTGATTAGTTTTTGGTGGCGATCGGCCTTGACCTTCATGGTTAGCGCTGGAGGTCGAAAATTATTGACCCCAAGGTCAAATGTTGAAACCCTTATTTTTTGAGTAACTTTGATCGGATCGTCTCCAAACTTCATGGGAATCTAGTATATGGTCCGGCGCTCAGCTGATTAGTTTTTGGTGGCGATCGGCCTTGACCTTCATGGTTAGCGCTGGAGGTCGAAAATTATTGACCCCAAGGTCAAATGTTGAAATCGTAGGTACCATATCGAGTAATACCTCATATGAATGCCCTTGATGAGTGCTTCCCAGATCTGTAAACAGTTTGACGCTATGACGTCATTTGATGACGTCATGACGAAAAAACGGAATTTTCATGAAACAATTATTTCCTCAGTTCTCATCAAAATCTTTCAATATCTCGTGGGCAGACATTCCTCAAAGAGTCGCTTCTAGTGGATAGCAGTTCTGTTCACCTCAGTGTGACCTGAAGCAAGTCACTCATGTTCACATTTTGGCAAGATACGGTTCACCCTGTGGGTGACATATGTTTTTATTTGTTTGTTTGTTTGTTTTTTTGTTTGTTTGTTTGTTTGTGGTTAATCATTTTTTTTTCACGTTTAGATCACTCTGTAGACCACAGTTATTATTGGAAACTCCTGTAACTTCGCATATCAGAGTCCTATAGAGATACCCTTCAGCACACAAAATATTGAAGGTCAAGGTCAAAGGTCAAGGTCACTTTGCGGTCAATCATGGAGGTCAACGAAACCCTTATTTTTTGAGTAACTTTGATCGGATCGTCTCCAAACTTCATGGGAATCTAGTATATGGTCCGGCGCTCAGCTGATTAGTTTTTGGTGGCGATCGGCCTTGACCTTCATGGTTAGCGCTGGAGGTCGAAAATTATTGACCCCAAGGTCAAATTACGAAACCCTTATTTTTTGAGTAACTTTGATCTTATGATCTCCAAACTTGGTGGGTATATAGGGTGTGGTATGGCGCTCAGTTGATTAGTTTTTGGTGTCGATCGGCCTTGACCTTCAAGGTCATTTTGAAGGTCATTCAATTTTGACCAAAAGGTAAAAATTTTCACGTTTAGATCACTCTGTAGACCACAGTTATTATTGGAAACTCCTGTAACTTCGCATATCAGAGTCCTATAGAGATACCCTTCAGCACACAAAATATTGAAGGTCAAGGTCAAAGGTCAAGGTCACTTTGCGGTCAATCATGGAGGTCAACGAAACCCTTATTTTTTGAGTAACTTTGATCTTATGATCTCCAAACTTGGTGGGTATATAGGGTGTGGTATGGCGCTCAGCTGATTAGTTTTTGGTGTCGATCGGCCTTGACCTTCAAGGTCATTTTGAAGGTCATTCAATTTTGACCAAAAGGTAAAATTTTCAAGTTTCAGTTACCATATCGAGTAGTACCTCAAATTGAAGCCCTTGTTGAGTGCTTTCCAAACATATAACTAGTTTGACAATGTGACGTCATTTGACGGCGTTATGACGAAAAAACTGCACTTTTCATGTATATTGTATTGCTTTAGTTCGCATTGTTTAGGTCACTCTGTAGAGCACAGTTCCCTTTGGAAACTCTTGTAAGTTCGCATATCAGAGTCTTTTAGAGATACCCTTTAGCACACAAAATTATGAAGGTCAAGGTCAAAGGTCAAGGTCACTTTGCGGCCAATCATGGAGGTCGACGAAACACTAATTTTTTGAGTAACTTTGATCGGATCGTCTCCAAACTTCATGGGAATCTAGTATATGGTCCGGCGCTCAGCTGATTAGTTTTTGGTGGCGATCGGCCTTGACCTTCATGGTTAGCGCTGGAGGTCGAAAATTATTGACCCCAAGGTCAAATTTTGAAATCGTAGGTACCATATCGAGTAATACCTCATATGAATGCCCTTGATGAGTGCTTCCCAGATCTGTAAACAGTTTGACGCTATGACGTCATTTGATGACGTCATGACGAAAAAACGGAATTTTCATGAAAAAATTATTTCCTCAGTTCTCATCAAAATCTTTCAATATTTCATGTGCGTTGGTCATGAAGACATATACTATTCACCATACGAAATTATTAAGGTCAAGGTCAAATGGCAAGATACGGTTCACCCTGTGGGTGACATATGTTCATTTATATTGTGAGTTTGTTTTCAACAGCCATTACCTTCAAGTCTTTATTTCCGATCTTGTTATCTTGCCAAAACGAAGTTTTTGCAAGATGTATTAGTCAGCTTGTATGTTTGTTTTTATCTTGCCAAAACGAAGTTTTTGCTAGATGTATCAGTCAGCTTGTATGTTTGTTTGTTTGTTTGTTTTTTTGTTTGTGGTTAATCATTTTTTTTTCACGTTTAGATCACTCTGTAGACCACAGTTATTATTGGAAACTCCTGTAACTTCGCATATCAGAGTCCTATAGAGATACCCTTCAGCACACAAAATTTTGAAGGTCAAGGTCAAAGGTCAAGGTCACTTTGCGGTCAATCATGGAGGTCAACGAAACCCTTATTTTTTGAGTAACTTTGATCGGATCGTCTCCAAACTTCATGGGAATCTAGTATATGGTCCGGCGCTCAGCTGATTAGTTTTTGGTGGCGATCGGCCTTGACCTTCAAGGTCATTTTGAAGGTCATTCAATTGGGTCAATCATGGAGGTCAACGAAACCCTTATTTTTTGAGTAACTTTGATCTTATGATCTCCAAACTTGGTGGGTATATAGGGTGTGGTATGGCGCTCAGCTGATTAGTTTTTGGTGTCGATCGGCCTTGACCTTCAAGGTCATTTTGAAGGTCATTCAATTTTGACCAAAAGGTAAAATTTTCAAGTTTCAGTTACCATATTTACCACAGTTATTATTGGAAACTCCTGTAACTTCGCATATCAGAGTCCTATAGAGATACCCTTCAGCACACAAAATTTTGAAGGTCAAGGTCAAAGGTCAAGGTCACTTTGCGGTCAATCATGGAGGTCAACGAAACCCTTATTTTTTGAGTAACTTTGATCTTATGATCTCCAAACTTGGTGGGTATATAGGGTGTGGTATGGCGCTCAGCTGATTAGTTTTTGGTGTCGATCGGCCTTGACCTTCAAGGTCATTTTGAAGGTCATTCAATTGGGTCAATCATGGAGGTCAACGAAACCCTTATTTTTTGAGTAACTTTGATCTTATGATCTCCAAACTTGGTGGGTATATAGGGTGTGGTATGGCGCTCAGCTGATTAGTTTTTGGTGTCGATCGGCCTTGACCTTCAAGGTCATTTTGAAGGTCATTCAATTTTGACCAAAAGGTAAAATTTTCAAGTTTCAGTTACCATATCGAGTAGTACCTCAAATTGAAGCCCTTGTTGAGTGCTTTCCAAACATATAACTAGTTTGACAATGTGACGTCATTTGACGGCGTTATGACGAAAAAACTGCACTTTTCATGTATATTGTATTGCTTTAGTTCGCATTGTTTAGGTCACTCTGTAGAGCACAGTTCCCTTTGGAAACTCTTGTAAGTTCGCATATCAGAGTCTTTTAGAGATACCCTTTAGCACACAAAATTATGAAGGTCAAGGTCAAAGGTCAAGGTCACTTGGCAAGATACGGTTCACCCTGTGGGTGACATATGTTTATTTTGTTTGTTTGTGGTTAATCATTTTTTTTTCACGTTTAGATCACTCTGTAGACCACAGTTATTATTGGAAACTCCTGTAACTTCGCATATCAGAGTCCTATAGAGATACCCTTCAGCACACAAAATTTTGAAGGTCAAGGTCAAAGGTCAAGGTCACTTTGCGGTCAATCATGGAGGTCAACGAAACCCTTATTTTTTGAGTAACTTTGATCGGATCGTCTCCAAACTTCATGGGAATCTAGTATATGGTCCGGCGCTCAGCTGATTAGTTTTTGGTGGCGATCGGCCTTGACCTTCATGGTTAGCGCTGGAGGTCGAAAATTATTGACCCCAAGGTCAAATTACGAAACCCTTATTTTTTGAGTAACTTTGATCTTATGATCTCCAAACTTGGTGGGTATATAGGGTGTGGTATGGCGCTCAGTTGATTAGTTTTTGGTGTCGATCGGCCTTGACCTTCAAGGTCATTTTGAAGGTCATTCAATTTTGACCAAAAGGTAAAATTTTTCACGTTTAGATCACTCTGTAGACCACAGTTATTATTGGAAACTCCTGTAACTTCGCATATCAGAGTCCTATAGAGATACCCTTCAGCACACAAAATTTTGAAGGTCAAGGTCAAAGGTCAAGGTCACTTTGCGGTCAATCATGGAGGTCAACGAAACCCTTATTTTTTGAGTAACTTTGATCGGATCGTCTCCAAACTTCATGGGAATCTAGTATATGGTCCGGCGCTCAGCTGATTAGTTTTTGGTGGCGATCGGCCTTGACCTTCATGGTTAGCGCTGGAGGTCGAAAATTATTGACCCCAAGGTCAAATTACGAAACCCTTATTTTTTGAGTAACTTTGATCTTATGATCTCCAAACTTGGTGGGTATATAGGGTGTGGTATGGCGCTCAGCTGATTAGTTTTTGGTGTCGATCGGCCTTGACCTTCAAGGTCATTTTGAAGGTCATTCAATTTTGACCAAAAGGTAAAATTTTCAAGTTTCAGTTACCATATCGAGTAGTACCTCAAATTGAAGCCCTTGTTGAGTGCTTTCCAAACATATAACTAGTTTGACAATGTGACGTCATTTGACGGCGTTATGACGAAAAAACTGCACTTTTCATGTATATTGTATTGCTTTAGTTCGCATTGTTTAGGTCACTCTGTAGAGCACAGTTCCCTTTGGAAACTCTTGTAAGTTCGCATATCAGAGTCTTTTAGAGATACCCTTTAGCACACAAAATTATGAAGGTCAAGGTCAAAGGTCAAGGTCACTTTGCGGCCAATCATGGAGGTCGACGAAACACTAATTTTTTGAGTAACTTTGATCGGATCGTCTCCAAACTTCATGGGAATCTAGTATATGGCCCGGCGCTCAGCTGATTAGTTTTTGGTGGCGATCGGCCTTGACCTTCATGGTTAGCGCTGGAGGTCGAAAATTATTGACCCCAAGGTCAAATTTTGAAATCGTAGGTACCATATCGAGTAATACCTCATATGAATGCCCTTGACGAGTGCTTCCCAGATCTGTAAACAGTTTGACGCTATGACGTCATTTGATGACGTCATGACGAAACGGAATTTTCATGAAAAAATTATTTCCTCAGTTCTCATCAAAATCTTTCAATATTTCATGTGCGTTGGTCATGAAGACATACTATTCACCATACGAAATTATTAAGGTCAAGGTCAAATGGCAAGATACGGTTCACCCTGTGGGTGACATATGTTCATTATCTTGCAAAACGAAGTTTTTGCAAGATGTATTAGTCAGCTTGTATGTTTGTTTTTTTGTTTGTTTTTTTTTTTGTTTTTTTGTTTGTGGTTAATCCTTTTTTTTCCACGTTTAGATCACTCTGTAGACCACAGTTATTATTGGAAACTCCTGTAAACTTCGCATATCAGAGTCCTATAGAGATACCCTTCAGCACACAAAATTTTGAAGGTCAAGGTCAAAGGTCAAGGTCAACTTTGTGGTCAATCATGGAGGTCGACGAAACCCTTATTTTTGAGTAACTTGATCGGATCGTCTCCAAAACTTGGTGGGTATCTAGTATATGGTCCCAGCGCTCAGCTGATTAGTTTTTGGTGGCGATCGGCCTTGGACCTTACCAAGGTCAAAGGTCAAGGTCACTTTGCGGTCAATCATGGAGGTCAACGAAACCCTTATGTTTTGAGTAACTTTGATCGGATCGTCTCCAAAACTTGGTGGGTATCTAGTATATGGTCCGGCGCTCAGCTGATTAGTTTTTGGTGGCGATCGGCCATGACCTTCATTGTTTTTTTGTTTGTGGTTAATCATTTTTTTTTCACGTTTAGATCACTCTGTAGACCACAGTTATTATTGGAAACTCCTGTAACTTCGCATATCAGAGTCCTATAGAGATACCCTTCAGCACACAAAATTTTGAAGGTCAAGGTCAAAGGTCAAGGTCACTTTGCGGTCAATCATGGTGGTCAACGAAACCCTTATTTTTTGAGTAACTTTGATCGGATCGTCTCCAAACTTGGTGGATATCTAGTATATGTCCGGCGCTCAGCTGATTAGTTTTTGGTGGCGATCGGCCTTGACCTTCATGGGTTAGCGCTGGAGGTCGAAAATTATTGACCCCAAGGTCAAATTTTGAAATCGTAGGTACCATATCGAGTAATACCTCATATGAATGCCCTTGATGAGTGCTTCCCAGATCTGTAAACAGTTTGACGCTATGACGTCATTTGATGACGTCATGACGAAAAAACGGAATTTTCATGAAAAAATTATTTCCTCAGTTCTCATCAAAATCTTTCAATATTTCATGTGCGTTGGTCATGAAGACATACTATTCACCATACGAAATTATTAAGGTCAAGGTCAAATGGCAAGATACGGTTCACCCTGTGGGTGACATATGTTCATTTTGTTTGTTTTTTATCTTGCCAAAACGAAGTTTTTGCTAGATGTATTAGTCAGCTTGTATGTTTGTTTTTTTGTTTGTTTTTTTTTTTGTTTTTTTGTTTGTGGTTAATCATTTTTTTTCCACGTTTAGATCACTCTGTAGACCACAGTTATTATTGGAAACTCCTGTAACTTCGCATATCAGAGTCCTATAGAGATACCCTTCAGCACCCAAAATTTTGAAGGTCAAGGTCAAAGGTCAAGGTCACTTTGTGGTCAATCATGGAGGTCGACGA
Source organism: Myxine glutinosa (assembly GCF_964187855.1). Taxonomy (NCBI): domain Eukaryota; kingdom Metazoa; phylum Chordata; class Myxini; order Myxiniformes; family Myxinidae; genus Myxine; species Myxine glutinosa. Next base: position 80,698,090 of record NC_136267.1, on the reverse strand, counting down.
AACCCTTATTTTTTGAGTAACTTTGATCGGATCGTCTCCAAACTTCATGGGAATCTAGTATATGGTCCGGCGCTCAGCTGATTAGTTTTTGGTGGCGATCGGCCTTGACCTTCATGGTTAGCGCTGGAGGTCGAAAATTATTGACCCCAAGGTCAAATGTTGAAATCGTTATTTTTTGAGTAACTTTGATCGGATCGTCTCCAAACTTCATGGGAATCTAGTATATGGTCCGGCGCTCAGCTGATTAGTTTTTTGTGGCGATCGGCCTTGACCTTCATGGTTAGCGCTGGAGGTCGACCTTGACCTTTGACCTTGACCTTCAGATCACTCTGTAGACCACAGTTATTATTGGAAACTCCTGTAACTTCGCATATCAGAGTCCTATAGAGATACCCTTCAGCACACAAAATTTTGAAGGTCAAGGTCAAAGGTCAAGGTCACTTTGTGGTCAATCATGGAGGTCGACGAAACCCTTATTTTTTGAGTAACTTTGATCGGATCGTCTCCAAACTTCATGGGAATCTAGTATATGGTCCGGCGCTCAGCTGATTAGTTTTTGGTGGCGATCGGCCTTGACCTTCATGGTTAGCGCTGGAGGTCGAAAATTATTGACCCCAAGGTCAAATGTTGAAATCGTTATTTTTTGAGTAACTTTGATCGGATCGTCTCCAAACTTCATGGGAATCTAGTATATGGTCCGGCGCTCAGCTGATTAGTTTTTGGTGGCGATCGGCCTTGACCTTCATGGTTAGCGCTGGAGGTCGACCTTGACCTTTGACCTTGACCTTCAGATCACTCTGTAGACCACAGTTATTATTGGAAACTCCTGTAACTTCGCATATCAGAGTCCTATAGAGATACCCTTCAGCACACAAAATTTTGAAGGTCAAGGTCAAAGGTCAAGGTCACTTTGTGGTCAATCATGGAGGTCGACGAAACCCTTATTTTTTGAGTAACTTTGATCGGATCGTCTCCAAACTTCATGGGAATCTAGTATATGGTCCGGCGCTCAGCTGATTAGTTTTTGGTGGCGATCGGCCTTGACCTTCATGGTTAGCGCTGGAGGTCGAAAATTATTGACCCCAAGGTCAAATGTTGAAATCGTTATTTTTTGAGTAACTTTGATCGGATCGTCTCCAAACTTCATGGGAATCTAGTATATGGTCCGGCGCTCAGCTGATTAGTTTTTGGTGGCGATCGGCCTTGACCTTCATGGTTAGCGCTGGAGGTCGAAAATTATTGACCCCAAGGTCAAATTTTGAAATCGTAGGTACCATATCGAGTAATACCTCATATGAATGCCCTTGATGAGTGCTTCCCAGATCTGTAAACAGTTTGACGCTATGACATCATTTGATGACGTCATGACGAAAAAACGGAATTTTCATGAAAAAATTATTTCCTCAGTTCTCATCAAAATCTTTCAATATCTCGTGGGCAGACATTCCTCAAAGAGTCGCTTCTAGTGGATAGCAGTTCTGTTCACCTCAGTGTGACCTGAAGCAAGTCACTCATGTTCACATTTTGGCAAGATACGGTTCACCCTGTGGGTGAGTTTTTATTTGTTATCTTGCCAAAACGAAGTTTTTGCTAGATGTATTAGTCAGCTTGTATGTTTGTTTTTTTGTTTGTTTTTATCTTGCCAAAACGAAGTTTTTGCAAGATGTATTAGTCAGCTTGTATGTTTGTTTTTTTGTTTGTTTTTTTTTTTGTTTTTTTGTTTGTGGTTAATCATTTTTTTTCCACGTTTAGATCACTCTGTAGACCACAGTTAATATTGGAAACTCCTGTAACTTCGCATATCAGAGTCCTATAGAGATACCCTTCAGCACCCAAAATTTTGAAGGTCAAGGTCAAAGGTCAAGGTCACTTTGTGGTCAATCATGGAGGTCGACGAAACCCTTATTTTTTGAGTAACTTTGATCGGATCGTCTCCAAACTTCATGGGAATCTAGTATATGGTCCGGCGCTCAGCTGATTAGTTTTTGGTGGCGATCGGCCTTGACCTTCATGGTTAGCGCTGGAGGTCGAAAATTATTGACCCCAAGGTCAAATGTTGAAATCGTTATTTTTTGAGTAACTTTGATCGGATCGTCTCCAAACTTCATGGGAATCTAGTATATGGTCCGGCGCTCAGCTGATTAGTTTTTTGTGGCGATCGGCCTTGACCTTCATGGTTAGCGCTGGAGGTCGACCTTGACCTTTGACCTTGACCTTCAGATCACTCTGTAGACCACAGTTATTATTGGAAACTCCTGTAACTTCGCATATCAGAGTCCTATAGAGATACCCTTCAGCACACAAAATTTTGAAGGTCAAGGTCAAAGGTCAAGGTCACTTTGTGGTCAATCATGGAGGTCGACGAAACCCTTATTTTTTGAGTAACTTTGATCGGATCGTCTCCAAACTTCATGGGAATCTAGTATATGGTCCGGCGCTCAGCTGATTAGTTTTTGGTGGCGATCGGCCTTGACCTTCATGGTTAGCGCTGGAGGTCGAAAATTATTGACCCCAAGGTCAAATGTTGAAATCGTTATTTTTTGAGTAACTTTGATCGGATCGTCTCCAAACTTCATGGGAATCTAGTATATGGTCCGGCGCTCAGCTGATTAGTTTTTGGTGGCGATCGGCCTTGACCTTCATGGTTAGCGCTGGAGGTCGAAAATTATTGACCCCAAGGTCAAATTTTGAAATCGTAGGTACCATATCGAGTAATACCTCATATGAATGCCCTTGATGAGTGCTTCCCAGATCTGTAAACAGTTTGACGCTATGACGTCATTTGATGACGTCATGACGAAAAAACGGAATTTTCATGAAAAAATTATTTCCTCAGTTCTCATCAAAATCTTTCAATATCTCGTGGGCAGACATTCCTCAAAGAGTCGCTTCTAGTGGATAGCAGTTCTGTTCACCTCAGTGTGACCTGAAGCAAGTCACTCATGTTCACATTTTGGCAAGATACGGTTCACCCTGTGGGTGACATAGGTTTATTTTTTTTGTTTTTTTGTTTGTGGTTAATCATTTTTTTTCCACGTTTAGATCACTCTGTAGACCACAGTTATTATTGGAAACTCCTGTAACTTCGCATATCAGAGTCCTATAGAGATACCCTTCAGCACCCAAAATTTTGAAGGTCAAGGTCAAAGGTCAAGGTCACTTTGTGGTCAATCATGGAGGTCGACGAAACCCTTATTTTTTGAGTAACTTTGATCGGATCGTCTCCAAACTTCATGGGAATCTAGTATATGGTCCGGCGCTCAGCTGATTAGTTTTTGGTGGCGATCGGCCTTGACCTTCATGGTTAGCGCTGGAGGTCGAAAATTATTGACCCCAAGGTCAAATGTTGAAATCGTTATTTTTTGAGTAACTTTGATCGGATCGTCTCCAAACTTCATGGGAATCTAGTATATGGTCCGGCGCTCAGCTGATTAGTTTTTTGTGGCGATCGGCCTTGACCTTCATGGTTAGCGCTGGAGGTCGACCTTGACCTTTGACCTTGACCTTCAGATCACTCTGTAGACCACAGTTATTATTGGAAACTCCTGTAACTTCGCATATCAGAGTCCTATAGAGATACCCTTCAGCACACAAAATTTTGAAGGTCAAGGTCAAAGGTCAAGGTCACTTTGTGGTCAATCATGGAGGTCGACGAAACCCTTATTTTTTGAGTAACTTTGATCGGATCGTCTCCAAACTTCATGGGAATCTAGTATATGGTCCGGCGCTCAGCTGATTAGTTTTTGGTGGCGATCGGCCTTGACCTTCATGGTTAGCGCTGGAGGTCGAAAATTATTGACCCCAAGGTCAAATGTTGAAATCGTTATTTTTTGAGTAACTTTGATCGGATCGTCTCCAAACTTCATGGGAATCTAGTATATGGTCCGGCGCTCAGCTGATTAGTTTTTGGTGGCGATCGGCCTTGACCTTCATGGTTAGCGCTGGAGGTCGACCTTGACCTTTGACCTTGACCTTCAGATCACTCTGTAGACCACAGTTATTATTGGAAACTCCTGTAACTTCGCATATCAGAGTCCTATAGAGATACCCTTCAGCACACAAAATTTTGAAGGTCAAGGTCAAAGGTCAAGGTCACTTTGTGGTCAATCATGGAGGTCGACGAAACCCTTATTTTTTGAGTAACTTTGATCGGATCGTCTCCAAACTTCATGGGAATCTAGTATATGGTCCGGCGCTCAGCTGATTAGTTTTTGGTGGCGATCGGCCTTGACCTTCATGGTTAGCGCTGGAGGTCGAAAATTATTGACCCCAAGGTCAAATGTTGAAATCGTTATTTTTTGAGTAACTTTGATCGGATCGTCTCCAAACTTCATGGGAATCTAGTATATGGTCCGGCGCTCAGCTGATTAGTTTTTGGTGGCGATCGGCCTTGACCTTCATGGTTAGCGCTGGAGGTCGAAAATTATTGACCCCAAGGTCAAATTTTGAAATCGTAGGTACCATATCGAGTAATACCTCATATGAATGCCCTTGATGAGTGCTTCCCAGATCTGTAAACAGTTTGACGCTATGACATCATTTGATGACGTCATGACGAAAAAACGGAATTTTCATGAAAAAATTATTTCCTCAGTTCTCATCAAAATCTTTCAATATCTCGTGGGCAGACATTCCTCAAAGAGTCGCTTCTAGTGGATAGCAGTTCTGTTCACCTCAGTGTGACCTGAAGCAAGTCACTCATGTTCACATTTTGGCAAGATACGGTTCACCCTGTGGGTGAGTTTTTATTTTTTTGTTTGTGGTTAATCATTTTTTTTCACGTTTAGATCACTCTGTAGACCACAGTTATTATTGGAAACTCCTGTAACTTCGCATATCAGAGTCCTATAGAGATACCCTTCAGCACACAAAATTTTGAAGGTCAAGGTCAAAGGTCAAGGTCACTTTGTGGTCAATCATGGAGGTCGACGAAACCCTTATTTTTTGAGTAACTTTGATCGGATCGTCTCCAAACTTCATGGGAATCTAGTATATGGTCCGGCGCTCAGCTGATTAGTTTTTGGTGGCGATCGGCCTTGACCTTCATGGTTAGCGCTGGAGGTCGAAAATTATTGACCCCAAGGTCAAATGTTGAAACCCTTATTTTTTGAGTAACTTTGATCGGATCGTCTCCAAACTTCATGGGAATCTAGTATATGGTCCGGCGCTCAGCTGATTAGTTTTTGGTGGCGATCGGCCTTGACCTTCATGGTTAGCGCTGGAGGTCGAAAATTATTGACCCCAAGGTCAAATGTTGAAATCGTAGGTACCATATCGAGTAATACCTCATATGAATGCCCTTGATGAGTGCTTCCCAGATCTGTAAACAGTTTGACGCTATGACGTCATTTGATGACGTCATGACGAAAAAACGGAATTTTCATGAAAAAATTATTTCCTCAGTTCTCATCAAAATCTTTCAATATCTCGTGGGCAGACATTCCTCAAAGAGTCGCTTCTAGTGGATAGCAGTTCTGTTCACCTCAGTGTGACCTGAAGCAAGTCACTCATGTTCACATTTTGGCAAGATACGGTTCACCCTGTGGGTGAGTTTTTATTTTTTTGTTTTTTTGTTTTTTTGTTTGTGGTTAATCATTTTTTTTTCACGTTTAGATCACTCTGTAGACCACAGTTATTATTGGAAACTCCTGTAACTTCGCATATCAGAGTCCTATAGAGATACCCTTCAGCATACAAAATTTTGAAGGTCAAGGTCAAAGGTCAAGGTCACTTTGCGGTCAATCATGGAGGTCAACGAAACCCTTATTTTTTGAGTAACTTTGATCGGATCGTCTCCAAACTTGGTGGGTATCTAGTATATGGTCCGGCGCTCAGCTGATTAGTTTTTGGTGGCGATCGGCCTTGACCTTCCAAGGTCAAAGGTCAAGGTCACTTTGCGGTCAATCATGGAGGTCAACGAAACCCTTCTTTTTTGAGTAACTTTGATCGGATCGTCTCCAAACTTGGTGGGTATCTAGTATATGGTCCGGCGCTCAGCTGATTAGTTTTTGGTGGCGATCGGCCTTGACCTTCATTTTGTTTTTTTGTTTGTGGTTAATCATTTTTTTTTCACGTTTAGATCACTCTGTAGACCACAGTTATTATTGGAAACTCCTGTAACTTCGCATATCAGAGTCCTATAGAGATACCCTTCAGCACACAAAATTTTGAAGGTCAAGGTCAAAGGTCAAGGTCACTTTGCGGTCAATCATGGAGGTCAACGAAACCCTTATTTTTTGAGTAACTTTGATCGGATCGTCTCCAAACTTGGTGGGTATCTAGTATATGGTCCGGCGCTCAGCTGATTAGTTTTTGGTGGCGATCGGCCTTGACCTTCATGGTTAGCGCTGGAGGTCGAAAATTATTGACCCCAAGGTCAAATTACGAAACCCTTATTTTTTGAGTAACTTTGATCTTATGATCTCCAAACTTGGTGGGTATATAGGGTGTGGTATGGCGCTCAGCTGATTAGTTTTTGGTGTCGATCGGCCTTGACCTTCAAGGTCATTTTGAAGGTCATTCAATTTTGACCAAAAGGTAAAATTTTCAAGTTTCAGTTACCATATCGAGTAGTACCTCAAATTGAAGCCCTTGTTGAGTGCTTTCCAAACATATAACTAGTTTGACAATGTGACGTCATTTGACGGCGTTATGACGAAAAAACTGCACTTTTCATGTATATTGTATTGCTTTAGTTCGCATTGTTTAGGTCACTCTGTAGAGCACAGTTCCCTTTGGAAACTCTTGTAAGTTCGCATATCAGAGTCTTTTAGAGATACCCTTTAGCACACAAAATTATGAAGGTCAAGGTCAAAGGTCAAGGTCACTTTGCGGCCAATCATGGAGGTCGACGAAACACTAATTTTTTGAGTAACTTTGATCGGATCGTCTCCAAACTTCATGGGAATCTAGTATATGGCCCGGCGCTCAGCTGATTAGTTTTTGGTGGCGATCGGCCTTGACCTTCATGGTTAGCGCTGGAGGTCGAAAATTATTGACCCCAAGGTCAAATTTTGAAATCGTAGGTACCATATCGAGTAATACCTCATATGAATGCCCTTGACGAGTGCTTCCCAGATCTGTAAACAGTTTGACGCTATGACGTCATTTGATGACGTCATGACGAAAAAACGGAATTTTCATGAAAAAATTATTTCCTCAGTTCTCATCAAAATCTTTCAATATTTCATGTGCGTTGGTCATGAAGACATACTATTCACCATACGAAATTATTAAGGTCAAGGTCAAATGGCAAGATACGGTTCACCCTGTGGGTGACATATGTTCATTATCTTGCCAAAACGAAGTTTTTGCAAGATGTATTAGTCAGCTTGTATGTTTGTTTTTTTGTTTGTTTTTTTTTTTGTTTTTTTGTTTGTGGTTAATCATTTTTTTTCCACGTTTAGATCACTCTGTAGACCACAGTTATTATTGGAAACTCCTGTAACTTCGCATATCAGAGTCCTATAGAGATACCCTTCAGCACACAAAATTTTGAAGGTCAAGGTCAAAGGTCAAGGTCACTTTGTGGTCAATCATGGAGGTCGACGAAACCCTTATTTTTTGAGTAACTTTGATCGGATCGTCTCCAAACTTGGTGGGTATCTAGTATATGGTCCCGCGCTCAGCTGATTAGTTTTTGGTGGCGATCGGCCTTGACCTTCCAAGGTCAAAGGTCAAGGTCACTTTGCGGTCAATCATGGAGGTCAACGAAACCCTTATGTTTTGAGTAACTTTGATCGGATCGTCTCCAAACTTGGTGGGTATCTAGTATATGGTCCGGCGCTCAGCTGATTAGTTTTTGGTGGCGATCGGCCATGACCTTCATTTTGTTTTTTTGTTTGTGGTTAATCATTTTTTTTTCACGTTTAGATCACTCTGTAGACCACAGTTATTATTGGAAACTCCTGTAACTTCGCATATCAGAGTCCTATAGAGATACCCTTCAGCACACAAAATTTTGAAGGTCAAGGTCAAAGGTCAAGGTCACTTTGCGGTCAATCATGGTGGTCAACGAAACCCTTATTTTTTGAGTAACTTTGATCGGATCGTCTCCAAACTTGGTGGATATCTAGTATATGGTCCGGCGCTCAGCTGATTAGTTTTTGGTGGCGATCGGCCTTGACCTTCATGGTTAGCGCTGGAGGTCGAAAATTATTGACCCCAAGGTCAAATTTTGAAATCGTAGGTACCATATCGAGTAATACCTCATATGAATGCCCTTGATGAGTGCTTCCCAGATCTGTAAACAGTTTGACGCTATGACGTCATTTGATGACGTCATGACGAAAAAACGGAATTTTCATGAAAAAATTATTTCCTCAGTTCTCATCAAAATCTTTCAATATTTCATGTGCGTTGGTCATGAAGACATACTATTCACCATACGAAATTATTAAGGTCAAGGTCAAATGGCAAGATACGGTTCACCCTGTGGGTGACATATGTTCATTTTGTTTGTTTTTTATCTTGCCAAAACGAAGTTTTTGCTAGATGTATTAGTCAGCTTGTATGTTTGTTTTTTTGTTTGTTTTTTTTTTTGTTTTTTTGTTTGTGGTTAATCATTTTTTTTCCACGTTTAGATCACTCTGTAGACCACAGTTATTATTGGAAACTCCTGTAACTTCGCATATCAGAGTCCTATAGAGATACCCTTCAGCACCCAAAATTTTGAAGGTCAAGGTCAAAGGTCAAGGTCACTTTGTGGTCAATCATGGAGGTCGACGAAACCCTTATTTTTTGAGTAACTTTGATCGGATCGTCTCCAAACTTCATGGGAATCTAGTATATGGTCCGGCGCTCAGCTGATTAGTTTTTGGTGGCGATCGGCCTTGACCTTCATGGTTAGCGCTGGAGGTCGAAAATTATTGACCCCAAGGTCAAATGTTGAAATCGTTATTTTTTGAGTAACTTTGATCGGATCGTCTCCAAACTTCATGGGAATCTAGTATATGGTCCGGCGCTCAGCTGATTAGTTTTTTGTGGCGATCGGCCTTGACCTTCATGGTTAGCGCTGGAGGTCGACCTTGACCTTTGACCTTGACCTTCAGATCACTCTGTAGACCACAGTTATTATTGGAAACTCCTGTAACTTCGCATATCAGAGTCCTATAGAGATACCCTTCAGCACACAAAATTTTGAAGGTCAAGGTCAAAGGTCAAGGTCACTTTGTGGTCAATCATGGAGGTCGACGAAACCCTTATTTTTTGAGTAACTTTGATCGGATCGTCTCCAAACTTCATGGGAATCTAGTATATGGTCCGGCGCTCAGCTGATTAGTTTTTGGTGGCGATCGGCCTTGACCTTCATGGTTAGCGCTGGAGGTCGAAAATTATTGACCCCAAGGTCAAATGTTGAAATCGTTATTTTTTGAGTAACTTTGATCGGATCGTCTCCAAACTTCATGGGAATCTAGTATATGGTCCGGCGCTCAGCTGATTAGTTTTTGGTGGCGATCGGCCTTGACCTTCATGGTTAGCGCTGGAGGTCGACCTTGACCTTTGACCTTGACCTTCAGATCACTCTGTAGACCACAGTTATTATTGGAAACTCCTGTAACTTCGCATATCAGAGTCCTATAGAGATACCCTTCAGCACACAAAATTTTGAAGGTCAAGGTCAAAGGTCAAGGTCACTTTGTGGTCAATCATGGAGGTCGACGAAACCCTTATTTTTTGAGTAACTTTGATCGGATCGTCTCCAAACTTCATGGGAATCTAGTATATGGTCCGGCGCTCAGCTGATTAGTTTTTGGTGGCGATCGGCCTTGACCTTCATGGTTAGCGCTGGAGGTCGAAAATTATTGACCCCAAGGTCAAATGTTGAAATCGTTATTTTTTGAGTAACTTTGATCGGATCGTCTCCAAACTTCATGGGAATCTAGTATATGGTCCGGCGCTCAGCTGATTAGTTTTTGGTGGCGATCGGCCTTGACCTTCATGGTTAGCGCTGGAGGTCGAAAATTATTGACCCCAAGGTCAAATTTTGAAATCGTAGGTACCATATCGAGTAATACCTCATATGAATGCCCTTGATGAGTGCTTCCCAGATCTGTAAACAGTTTGACGCTATGACATCATTTGATGACGTCATGACGAAAAAACGGAATTTTCATGAAAAAATTATTTCCTCAGTTCTCATCAAAATCTTTCAATATCTCGTGGGCAGACATTCCTCAAAGAGTCGCTTCTAGTGGATAGCAGTTCTGTTCACCTCAGTGTGACCTGAAGCAAGTCACTCATGTTCACATTTTGGCAAGATACGGTTCACCCTGTGGGTGAGTTTTTATTTGTTATCTTGCCAAAACGAAGTTTTTGCTAGATGTATTAGTCAGCTTGTATGTTTGTTTTTTTGTTTGTTTTTATCTTGCCAAAACGAAGTTTTTGCAAGATGTATTAGTCAGCTTGTATGTTTGTTTTTTTGTTTGTTTTTTTTTTTGTTTTTTTGTTTGTGGTTAATCATTTTTTTTCCACGTTTAGATCACTCTGTAGACCACAGTTAATATTGGAAACTCCTGTAACTTCGCATATCAGAGTCCTATAGAGATACCCTTCAGCACCCAAAATTTTGAAGGTCAAGGTCAAAGGTCAAGGTCACTTTGTGGTCAATCATGGAGGTCGACGAAACCCTTATTTTTTGAGTAACTTTGATCGGATCGTCTCCAAACTTCATGGGAATCTAGTATATGGTCCGGCGCTCAGCTGATTAGTTTTTGGTGGCGATCGGCCTTGACCTTCATGGTTAGCGCTGGAGGTCGAAAATTATTGACCCCAAGGTCAAATGTTGAAATCGTTATTTTTTGAGTAACTTTGATCGGATCGTCTCCAAACTTCATGGGAATCTAGTATATGGTCCGGCGCTCAGCTGATTAGTTTTTTGTGGCGATCGGCCTTGACCTTCATGGTTAGCGCTGGAGGTCGACCTTGACCTTTGACCTTGACCTTCAGATCACTCTGTAGACCACAGTTATTATTGGAAACTCCTGTAACTTCGCATATCAGAGTCCTATAGAGATACCCTTCAGCACACAAAATTTTGAAGGTCAAGGTCAAAGGTCAAGGTCACTTTGTGGTCAATCATGGAGGTCGACGAAACCCTTATTTTTTGAGTAACTTTGATCGGATCGTCTCCAAACTTCATGGGAATCTAGTATATGGTCCGGCGCTCAGCTGATTAGTTTTTGGTGGCGATCGGCCTTGACCTTCATGGTTAGCGCTGGAGGTCGAAAATTATTGACCCCAAGGTCAAATGTTGAAATCGTTATTTTTTGAGTAACTTTGATCGGATCGTCTCCAAACTTCATGGGAATCTAGTATATGGTCCGGCGCTCAGCTGATTAGTTTTTGGTGGCGATCGGCCTTGACCTTCATGGTTAGCGCTGGAGGTCGAAAATTATTGACCCCAAGGTCAAATTTTGAAATCGTAGGTACCATATCGAGTAATACCTCATATGAATGCCCTTGATGAGTGCTTCCCAGATCTGTAAACAGTTTGACGCTATGACGTCATTTGATGACGTCATGACGAAAAAACGGAATTTTCATGAAAAAATTATTTCCTCAGTTCTCATCAAAATCTTTCAATATCTCGTGGGCAGACATTCCTCAAAGAGTCGCTTCTAGTGGATAGCAGTTCTGTTCACCTCAGTGTGACCTGAAGCAAGTCACTCATGTTCACATTTTGGCAAGATACGGTTCACCCTGTGGGTGACATAGGTTTATTTTTTTTGTTTTTTTGTTTGTGGTTAATCATTTTTTTTCCACGTTTAGATCACTCTGTAGACCACAGTTATTATTGGAAACTCCTGTAACTTCGCATATCAGAGTCCTATAGAGATACCCTTCAGCACCCAAAATTTTGAAGGTCAAGGTCAAAGGTCAAGGTCACTTTGTGGTCAATCATGGAGGTCGACGAAACCCTTATTTTTTGAGTAACTTTGATCGGATCGTCTCCAAACTTCATGGGAATCTAGTATATGGTCCGGCGCTCAGCTGATTAGTTTTTGGTGGCGATCGGCCTTGACCTTCATGGTTAGCGCTGGAGGTCGAAAATTATTGACCCCAAGGTCAAATGTTGAAATCGTTATTTTTTGAGTAACTTTGATCGGATCGTCTCCAAACTTCATGGGAATCTAGTATATGGTCCGGCGCTCAGCTGATTAGTTTTTTGTGGCGATCGGCCTTGACCTTCATGGTTAGCGCTGGAGGTCGACCTTGACCTTTGACCTTGACCTTCAGATCACTCTGTAGACCACAGTTATTATTGGAAACTCCTGTAACTTCGCATATCAGAGTCCTATAGAGATACCCTTCAGCACACAAAATTTTGAAGGTCAAGGTCAAAGGTCAAGGTCACTTTGTGGTCAATCATGGAGGTCGACGAAACCCTTATTTTTTGAGTAACTTTGATCGGATCGTCTCCAAACTTCATGGGAATCTAGTATATGGTCCGGCGCTCAGCTGATTAGTTTTTGGTGGCGATCGGCCTTGACCTTCATGGTTAGCGCTGGAGGTCGAAAATTATTGACCCCAAGGTCAAATGTTGAAATCGTTATTTTTTGAGTAACTTTGATCGGATCGTCTCCAAACTTCATGGGAATCTAGTATATGGTCCGGCGCTCAGCTGATTAGTTTTTGGTGGCGATCGGCCTTGACCTTCATGGTTAGCGCTGGAGGTCGACCTTGACCTTTGACCTTGACCTTCAGATCACTCTGTAGACCACAGTTATTATTGGAAACTCCTGTAACTTCGCATATCAGAGTCCTATAGAGATACCCTTCAGCACACAAAATTTTGAAGGTCAAGGTCAAAGGTCAAGGTCACTTTGTGGTCAATCATGGAGGTCGACGAAACCCTTATTTTTTGAGTAACTTTGATCGGATCGTCTCCAAACTTCATGGGAATCTAGTATATGGTCCGGCGCTCAGCTGATTAGTTTTTGGTGGCGATCGGCCTTGACCTTCATGGTTAGCGCTGGAGGTCGAAAATTATTGACCCCAAGGTCAAATGTTGAAATCGTTATTTTTTGAGTAACTTTGATCGGATCGTCTCCAAACTTCATGGGAATCTAGTATATGGTCCGGCGCTCAGCTGATTAGTTTTTGGTGGCGATCGGCCTTGACCTTCATGGTTAGCGCTGGAGGTCGAAAATTATTGACCCCAAGGTCAAATTTTGAAATCGTAGGTACCATATCGAGTAATACCTCATATGAATGCCCTTGATGAGTGCTTCCCAGATCTGTAAACAGTTTGACGCTATGACATCATTTGATGACGTCATGACGAAAAAACGGAATTTTCATGAAAAAATTATTTCCTCAGTTCTCATCAAAATCTTTCAATATCTCGTGGGCAGACATTCCTCAAAGAGTCGCTTCTAGTGGATAGCAGTTCTGTTCACCTCAGTGTGACCTGAAGCAAGTCACTCATGTTCACATTTTGGCAAGATACGGTTCACCCTGTGGGTGAGTTTTTATTTTTTTGTTTGTGGTTAATCATTTTTTTTCACGTTTAGATCACTCTGTAGACCACAGTTATTATTGGAAACTCCTGTAACTTCGCATATCAGAGTCCTATAGAGATACCCTTCAGCACACAAAATTTTGAAGGTCAAGGTCAAAGGTCAAGGTCACTTTGTGGTCAATCATGGAGGTCGACGAAACCCTTATTTTTTGAGTAACTTTGATCGGATCGTCTCCAAACTTCATGGGAATCTAGTATATGGTCCGGCGCTCAGCTGATTAGTTTTTGGTGGCGATCGGCCTTGACCTTCATGGTTAGCGCTGGAGGTCGAAAATTATTGACCCCAAGGTCAAATGTTGAAACCCTTATTTTTTGAGTAACTTTGATCGGATCGTCTCCAAACTTCATGGGAATCTAGTATATGGTCCGGCGCTCAGCTGATTAGTTTTTGGTGGCGATCGGCCTTGACCTTCATGGTTAGCGCTGGAGGTCGAAAATTATTGACCCCAAGGTCAAATGTTGAAATCGTAGGTACCATATCGAGTAATACCTCATATGAATGCCCTTGATGAGTGCTTCCCAGATCTGTAAACAGTTTGACGCTATGACGTCATTTGATGACGTCATGACGAAAAAACGGAATTTTCATGAAAAAATTATTTCCTCAGTTCTCATCAAAATCTTTCAATATCTCGTGGGCAGACATTCCTCAAAGAGTCGCTTCTAGTGGATAGCAGTTCTGTTCACCTCAGTGTGACCTGAAGCAAGTCACTCATGTTCACATTTTGGCAAGATACGGTTCACCCTGTGGGTGAGTTTTTATTTTTTTGTTTTTTTGTTTTTTTGTTTGTGGTTAATCATTTTTTTTTCACGTTTAGATCACTCTGTAGACCACAGTTATTATTGGAAACTCCTGTAACTTCGCATATCAGAGTCCTATAGAGATACCCTTCAGCATACAAAATTTTGAAGGTCAAGGTCAAAGGTCAAGGTCACTTTGCGGTCAATCATGGAGGTCAACGAAACCCTTATTTTTTGAGTAACTTTGATCGGATCGTCTCCAAACTTGGTGGGTATCTAGTATATGGTCCGGCGCTCAGCTGATTAGTTTTTGGTGGCGATCGGCCTTGACCTTCCAAGGTCAAAGGTCAAGGTCACTTTGCGGTCAATCATGGAGGTCAACGAAACCCTTCTTTTTTGAGTAACTTTGATCGGATCGTCTCCAAACTTGGTGGGTATCTAGTATATGGTCCGGCGCTCAGCTGATTAGTTTTTGGTGGCGATCGGCCTTGACCTTCATTTTGTTTTTTTGTTTGTGGTTAATCATTTTTTTTTCACGTTTAGATCACTCTGTAGACCACAGTTATTATTGGAAACTCCTGTAACTTCGCATATCAGAGTCCTATAGAGATACCCTTCAGCACACAAAATTTTGAAGGTCAAGGTCAAAGGTCAAGGTCACTTTGCGGTCAATCATGGAGGTCAACGAAACCCTTATTTTTTGAGTAACTTTGATCGGATCGTCTCCAAACTTGGTGGGTATCTAGTATATGGTCCGGCGCTCAGCTGATTAGTTTTTGGTGGCGATCGGCCTTGACCTTCATGGTTAGCGCTGGAGGTCGAAAATTATTGACCCCAAGGTCAAATTTTGAAATCGTAGGTACCATATCGAGTAATACCTCATATGAATGCCCTTGATGAGTGCTTCCCAGATCTGTAAACAGTTTGACGCTATGACGTCATTTGATGACGTCATGACGAAAAAACGGAATTTTCATGAAAAAATTATTTCCTCAGTTCTCATCAAAATCTTTCAATATTTCATGTGCGTTGGTCATGAAGACATACTATTCACCATACGAAATTATTAAGGTCAAGGTCAAATGGCAAGATACGGTTCACCCTGTGGGTGACATATGTTCATTTTTTTGTTTTTTTGTTTTTTTGTTTGTGGTTAATCATTTTTTTTCACGGTTAGATCACTCTGTAGACCACAGTTATTATTGGAAACTCCTGTAACTTCGCATATCAGAGTCCTATAGAGATACCCTTCAGCACACAAAATTTTGAAGGTCAAGGTCAAAGGTCAAGGTCACTTTGCGGTCAATCATGGAGGTCAACGAAACCCTTATTTTTTGAGTAACTTTGATCGGATCGTCTCCAAACTTCATGGGAATCTAGTATATGGTCCGGCGCTCAGCTGATTAGTTTTTGGTGGCGATCGGCCTTGACCTTCATGGTTAGCGCTGGAGGTCGAAAATTATTGACCCCAAGGTCAAATTACGAAACCCTTATTTTTTGAGTAACTTTGATCTTATGATCTCCAAACTTGGTGGGTATATAGGGTGTGGTATGGCGCTCAGTTGATTAGTTTTTGGTGTCGATCGGCCTTGACCTTCAAGGTCATTTTGAAGGTCATTCTATTTTGACCAAAAGGTAAAAATTTTCACGTTTAGATCACTCTGTAGACCACAGTTATTATTGGAAACTCCTGTAACTTCGCATATCAGAGTCCTATAGAGATACCCTTCAGCACACAAAATTTTGAAGGTCAAGGTCAAAGGTCAAGGTCACTTTGCGGTCAATCATGGAGGTCAACGAAACCCTTATTTTTTGAGTAACTTTGATCGGATCGTCTCCAAACTTCATGGGAATCTAGTATATGGTCCGGCGCTCAGCTGATTAGTTTTTGGTGGCGATCGGCCTTGACCTTCATGGTTAGCGCTGGAGGTCGAAAATTATTGACCCCAAGGTCAAATTACGAAACCCTTATTTTTTGAGTAACTTTGATCTTATGATCTCCAAACTTGGTGGGTATATAGGGTGTGGTATGGCGCTCAGCTGATTAGTTTTTGGTGTCGATCGGCCTTGACCTTCAAGGTCATTTTGAAGGTCATTCAATTTTGACCAAAAGGTAAAATTTTCAAGTTTCAGTTACCATATCGAGTAGTACCTCAAATTGAAGCCCTTGTTGAGTGCTTTCCAAACATATAACTAGTTTGACAATGTGACGTCATTTGACGGCGTTATGACGAAAAAACTGCACTTTTCATGTATATTGTATTGCTTTAGTTCGCATTGTTTAGGTCACTCTGTAGAGCACAGTTCCCTTTGGAAACTCTTGTAAGTTCGCATATCAGAGTCTTTTAGAGATACCCTTTAGCACACAAAATTATGAAGGTCAAGGTCAAAGGTCAAGGTCACTTTGCGGCCAATCATGGAGGTCGACGAAACACTAATTTTTTGAGTAACTTTGATCGGATCGTCTCCAAACTTCATGGGAATCTAGTATATGGTCCGGCGCTCAGCTGATTAGTTTTTGGTGGCGATCGGCCTTGACCTTCATGGTTAGCGCTGGAGGTCGAAAATTATTGACCCCAAGGTCAAATTTTGAAATCGTAGGTACCATATCGAGTAATACTTCATATGAATACCCTTGATGAGTGCTTCCCAGATCTGTAAACAGTTTGACGCTATGACGTCATTTGATGACGTCATGACGAAAAAACGGAATTTTCATGAAAAAATTATTTCCTCAGTTCTCATCAAAATCTTTCAATATTTCATGTGCGTTGGTCATGAAGACATACTATTCACCATACGAAATTATTAAGGTCAAGGTCAAATGGCAAGATACGGTTCACCCTGTGGGTGACATATGTTCATTTTTGTTTTATTTTATTCTCCCCATTAGTTTTGGGCATCGATTTCCCTTTATAAATTTCTATATTTGTCCCGTTTCTTTTCTCAGTTGCTTTCACGTTTTCCGGTTTCTTGTGCCCCTTTAGCCTCCGTTTCATGGTGGCGCCTGGTCTCTGTGTTTGGGCTGCTTTGCTCTTCTTGCGATGTTGTTTTCTTGTTATTTTTTCTTGTATGAACAGTGCTGCTGCAAAGCTCACAATGTTGAGTTACTTTAATGGGGGATGATTTTGGTACTTGAGTGCTTTGTTGGTTCTCCCAAACAGCATTTTTGTCTGTCGGTTGTTTTCTATCTTGTGTAGTTATGGTCTTTTTTCCAAATGGTGTCACTCTCATCTCCACTATTTTGTTTGGTTGCTATTCTTTTTGTCTTCACTGGTCCTCATCATCCTGGTCCTCATTCGCTCCTTCACCTTTCTGTTTCCCTCTATCCTTCTGCCTGTTAACATACGCCATTCTTGTTTTCATCCCCTCCAACTGTCATTGTTTTCACTTGGTCCACAACTGGAAGTTGGGTCTGTTCTCCCTCCCCATTATGGTGGTTCTGTGTCTCCTTCTCCTCTGTCTCACTTCGCCTTTGCCGCTGGGTCCCCAGTGAGGCTCCACATTCCAAACCCTTGCTTCATCGCACAGTCTCTCCCTGCGATCTGTTGCAGCAATCCATTGCTGCCACTTTTCCACCATCCCCCTGTCCACCCCCTGGCGAGTGCTCGACTCCCATCCGACTCATATTTTTCTGCTTGTGTTCTGGCTTTCGCTTTTATTTTATTTTTTATTTAGGAATTTATGTGCCGTTGACGCAACTTTTTCGAATCATTTTTTTGGATGGCGCAGTCTCTGCTCTGTTGGTCAATTTGGTCTTCTCCAGCTTTAACGTGTCATTTCCTGCTCAGTGGTATCCCTTTTGTCTATCGAGAACTACACTTTGACTTTCGTTGTAATCAAATGTCTGCATTTTAGTCATGTGCTAAAGAGGTGGTTCCCAACCTTTTTGGGTGTGCGGACTCATTCCGAACCTCCAAAAATTATGCCGACCATTATGTATAACTATCATAGTTACATGCGACTATATAATAGTGACAAAATTACTATGGTCTTCACGAAAGGTTACTTCCGGAGTGTGGTAAGTACCATGAAACGTCAATTGTCAGTCTTCAATCATTTAGCGATTGGCGTTATTGAGAATTTGCACCCTAATTTTAGTGCACATGGCGTTTTTGCACAACTTAACTTTGGCTTCAATTTATATTGTTTGTTTATGAAGTGTACAGATCAACGTGCTTGACCTCTTCAAATCAGAAAATGAATGTTTGTACATACAATACAAGCCGACAAACAACACAATGTTTTTATGTGATAAATAAAAAAAACAATACAAGCCTCAAAACCTTTGTTGCATAATTTTGTGAGGATTATATCACATCTGCATAGTGTCTAACCAAACATTTTAATAATACTTTCCCAATCTACAAATCAGCTTTTGTATTCTTGCCAATTTAGTTTATGAAACAGGTGTGACGGCAAATATTAAATGAAATAAAACCATTTGTAAGAATTGCACCAAAGTGATACATATGAGGTTATAGATGTATTAAAACAAGCTACCCATTTATAAACTTTTGTGACACATCTGAGCTGAACTTCTAAATCTGGTATGTTAACATTTGTGTAATTTGTGGCCTTCATGCTCACCTCCGACGCTTGTGCTTATGTAGTCTAGCAGGATGTGCTTATGTCGGCAGTTGTTTTGTTAATAATAATGTTGGACCTTTTAAGTACAGAATCTAATGAATTAGGCACGTAATGGCCATGTACTACACATCACCCCAGTCATCTTAAACCTTCAGGACGAGGCCAATAACATTTCTCATCCTGTGGATACATCCAAGGGCATAATTCTGAGATGGAAAGCCAAAATGTGTCCGAGTAATATAGGTGGTGTGCAATGGAAATCATTTGAGAAAATCATGTTGCCATTAGGACTCAACATAGCATCCATTTCAATGAAGTATCAAGACAGCAACCTCAGTGTCAACTTGAGATAAAGAGACCCAAACTAGCGGTAATCTGTTTGCTTCATGATGTGGCAAACTGTATATGCATGTACCTGGGCAACTTACCTGTGTGTCGGGGATCCTGCTCAGATAAGCTGTATGCCATTGCAAGCTGCAGTTCCTCATCCTCTTCATCACTATCTGCCGCGTAGTAGTGACCAGAGGGACAACTGTTCGAGCGCAGTGATGTGGCAGGTGCAGCAGAGTGTTGCAAGGGAGGTCCAGCATGGCTGCCATTCTGGCGGCTCAACTCAAGTGCCAGAGCCATTTCATCTTCAACGCCTATGGAACAATTTAAATAAAAAAAACACAAAACAAAACAAAAGAAAAGTGGTGGTGGAAAGGGGTAGAAGTGTTTGCACAAAGTGGAGGAGGGTTGGAGGAGGTGGGGGCAGGGGGCAGGGAGAAGATCATGGAAACCAAAACTTTGCATAGCAGTGAATGGAAACCCAAAAAGACTCGACAGAGAAAATATATAAATATATAAATAATAATAATAATAATAATAATAATAATAATATATATAAACTACAATTAATGTGGTTCTCCAACCTATGACTAACACAGTAACGTCACCACCACAACGTACATACGATACTGTCTGCTAGCTCTGGAAGAGCTACCCCGCAGGACTAATTACAAAGATGCAATTTCCGATACTGTATGCAAAGGCATGGAACCTGCCCTTTTTGGGGCATCACCAGGGCAACATATCAAGCCCCCATCTACTTGCGACACTGAAAACCTCAAATTTAAGTGAAATTACAACATTGGCCTGAGGAAGCTTGCTGTGAAGAGGGTGAATCGTCGCTTGAGACCAGGTCTGTCTTGGTTATTAGCTAAAATTTGTGCAGTGCAGATAGAGTTTACTTTCTGGTTGAAGCACCTTTCTTTCTTTAAAAAATTGTAATCTCAACCACCCAATCATTTATATATATATATATATATATATATATATATATATATATATATATATATATATATATATATATATATATATATATATATATATATATATATATATATATATATATATATATATCTAAATATATATATATATATATATATATATCTAAATATATATATATATATATATATATATATATATATATATATATCTAAATATATATATATATATATATATATATCTAAATATATATATATATATATTAGGGTGGTGCTCAAAATAATTTTTTTTAAATATTTACTGGGACATGGCTTTATGTTGTTCCTTTTGTTCCAAAATGAAAAGACACCAAATATGAAAGCAATCTGATTTTATTTAGGGGTGCCACATCAGCCTTCAAACTAAAGGTGTCTACAAAACTTTTCTATATATGGATCGAAAGCAAAACCAGAAGTTTGTTTTATGAAAATCCACCCTCCACTCACTTTCTTTGTATTCTAGCAAACACAAGTTACAATAGCTGCACAAATAGCACTATATTGCTATGAAAATTCAAATTCAATGATAACAATCCAAATGTTCAGTTCATAAAATGAAGAGACACCATATCACATAATATTAAAAAACCCAAATATAATGAGAAATGTAACTCCTATTTCTGGGCCTGTTTCACCACTGTTGCCTTCTTGGCATCGGGGTACATCTTCCTGTGAGCAGCAACAACTTGGAGCAGAGCTTGCTTTTGCTCTTCATCCTTTGTAAGGAGCTTATTGTAGTCTTGTATCAATGCGACACCCCTTTCTGCCCTGTCGTTCACCACGACTAAGCCACTGGCGGCTTTCTTTGCTTCCTGAAAGCTGGTTTCTTGCTCCCATGAACCAGGATCCTTATCCATCCAATCAGTTGGGGTCCCTAGGATGCTGAAGAAATGCTTGGTGTGTTTTGTTATGAGGCCAGCGATTGACAGGGCGGTTCCTCGTTTGATAGCTGGTCTCTTTGGAGAGGGGTTTTCACCGTCATTTTTCAATGCTTCAATCATATTGATCTTACTTTCTTTGTCAATTCTGGTGTCAAAGAATGCAAATGCCACTAGTACTGGGCTCATGTACAATGTGTGGCGGCCAAGTGCCTTCAAGGCTGCCTGAGCCATCTTCTGATTGATTTGTTCAAACTTTTCCAACTTCTTGAAGAGGTTAATGTCATTCAGGGGAGCCTCAATAGCTTGTGGAGC
Organism: Myxine glutinosa; assembly: GCF_964187855.1. Lineage (NCBI taxonomy): Eukaryota > Metazoa > Chordata > Myxini > Myxiniformes > Myxinidae > Myxine > Myxine glutinosa. The sequence continues at coordinate 80,676,737 of NC_136267.1, read as the reverse complement.
CCGAAACCAAGCCTGTACATACACAAGGCAGACAAAAATGTTGAAGGCTCGGAGTTCTCTCGCCTCTCGAAGTGTCAAGTGGAACTCTGACCGAAACATGAACACCTGTAGTGAATATAGTGCTTTTGCCATCCATCTGGCTCTGTGCATTGCTCCTGGAGCCATGATCTGGATTCCACGAGGTGGGATTCCTCCCATGTAGATGACAGTCAGTTCTAGGAGTTCACGATAATCATCTCGTGGCTGCTGATCTTTCAAACACACAAGAACGTTTTTGCTTCCAACACAGTGTCTACAGATCCCATTGAAGCCTTCCTCTCTGAGAATTGATCGTGAAGAAACTTCCTGTCCTCGGGGTTGGTGATTATGGCCTCCGAATCTGCATGCCTAAGATCAAACGTCTTCTCCAAGGAGGCCTTGAAGGATGCTTCCTTTTTCTCTTGGGTCGCACCACCCCGCTTTGCACCTTTTTGGAGGCTCCTCCATTCTTCATATAGCCTCTCCAAACGATGGATGCAGTGCTGCTTCGTCGTTGTAGGTAAAGTGAGCTTTTTCCCAGAACTTCACAACCTCTTCAATGGTGAGGGTTGCACTCTCCCGGGCAGGGCGATTCTCCTTCTTCAGGTGATGGAAAAACAGGACAAGAGATTGATGCACAGTCGGGAGCTTGGCACCTTTGATGGCATCTCCAGAAGTGGACCCAATGAGATACACATTATCCTGAGCCCGAGTTTTCAATGAAACACTGGTACTAGCACATGCCATATCTGAAAAATAAGCAAGAATGTGGGTAAAATCCTGTTAATTCTTACTCCACAGGGTCACTCTCTACAAAAGAGCCACAGTCAATAAGTTAGGCCTACATATTACACACTAAAAAAGCGTACCCCTGACCCCGGGAACCTGTACAAAACATGCATGAAAATTGCCCAGATAGTGATCATAGGAAGTCTCAAAACTGTATGTATAATATATTGTATATATATAATGTATAATGTGTATTTATGTATATTTATTATTTAATGTATATTTACTATATATTTATTTTTAATATTATATTTAATGTATATATATAATTATGTATTTATTTTGTGTATATACAGCCCAAAAAATGGGAATTCCTATTTTTGCATGGGGGAAAATTCATCACTGATGTGGCACCCCTAAATATTATTGGATTCCATTCAAATTTGGTGTGGTTTCCTTTGACACCAAAAGGAACAAAAATAGACCATGTCCCGGAGGACATCTAAATATATATATATATATATATATATATATATATATATATATATATATATATATATATATATATATATATATATATATATATATATATATATATATATATATATATCTAAATATATATATATATATATATCTAAATATATATATATATCTAAATATATATATATATATATCTAAATATATATATATATCTAAATATATATATATATCTAAATATATATATATATATCTAAATATATATATATATCTAAATATATATATATATATATATATATATATATATATATATATATATATATATATATATATATATATATATATATATATATATATATATATATATATATATATATATATATAGTGTTGCGGTTTTTAGAACCCTCCACTTGGTAAATTTTTGTAAATGTTCCCTTATAAATAATCCCCTGTAAATACCCCCATTTGTCTAACGTTAAAGATCGCACCCATAGCTAGTCCACGAGCAACACGTAGCACACCTTAGGATCTCTATAGATATCTCATTAGTATGTGTGTAATTAAGGCTGTGTTCCCAATAGTTTGAATCTATGTTGCATCAATCAAATAAGAATAGGCCCCAATCTCTTCAAAGGCAGTAAGAGTGCTTTTCTACGACCCGTGCAAACGCCATCACGCGCTCGGTCCGCTGGAGGAAAAAGGGGGAGGAGTAAGTTGGGCGCCAAGAACAAGGCGTGGCCCTGTCAACGTCTCGTCGCGGGGCGGGACCGGTAAGCTCTTGGAGCCAACCAGGGCCGATGCAAGCTCACCATTGGGCGTGTCCTGGGAGCCGGCGGCTTGATCTAACATCGCCCAATAAAAGCGGCCGAGAGGGACTGCTTCACTAGAGGAGATGAGCATGACGACGACACCAGAGGTTCGAGCAAGAGGAGAGAAGCGCGGTGTCGACCTATTACATACGCAGGAGGCCAGTTTCCCCGAGAAATATATTGGGATTGTCCGACCGCGTGCAAACCATACGCGCAGCTGCTGCCGAGTTTTTGCTCAAGCCCGGAGCGTGGACCGGAGCGCGACTTGGAGCGGACCTCGACGCCGGTGCCATTTGCTTGGACCTTCTCCTCCTTTCCTGCCATTCCATCCCTTTGAGTGTAAGTGTGTTCATTCTGTCTGGGCGTTTGCCAAGTAAGACTGCATAAGGCTGCCCTGTGTCCTTCTTCTTCTTCTCTTGTATATTCCCTTCTTTCGTTTCCTCTTCGTTATTGTACAAAATTAATAAATTATATTTGTTCCTCCTTTACTTTGGTTCCTCTCATCCGATCGCTTGCGTCCTGTCCCCTATTGAATATCGGTGGCACGATATAGGAACCGCTCAGAATCGGGTTCGTCTTTCTGCTAACGGCTCGAGCTTCGGATTGCTAAACCGCTCGGCAAAATTCCATCTTGTCCGTGGCTCGGGCAGAAGTAGCGCCCTGCTTTGCGGCGAGGTTGGCGAAGGTATCTGGGACTCCATTGACCAGTCACCCTGGTCAATCTCAACCCCGCAAAGGAGCGCGATATCTTCTAGGACTCGGACGGCCAGCTTAATAGACGAGGAGATTAAACCCCCCTCAGTAAGCGGCGCGCCGTAATTGAGATTTTGCAACAATTGGTGTCAGGAGTGGGATTGGACCGGAACCAAATTTTTTAATCCATCTGAAAAATTGGGTCAAAATTAGGAGCGGCCAAAATCTAGTATTAAAAAACCAAATTATATCGTGCCATGGATGGTCAAGGCGATCGGATGCCGGTGGGGGAGATAGAAGAGGGATAGAGGCAACCCAGGACCCCAGGGAACAATTGGGGGTAATGGAGGAGGAGGTTGAAGAAGGTGCGGTGGAGGGGGTTGCAGGCGCACAAGATGGCGGCACCTCGCACATGGTCACGGCAGCACAAGATGGCGGCGCCTCACACGTGGCGACGAGGGCCGCACCCACTGCACAAGTGAGTCCTAAAGACATGCAATTATTTATGGCTGAAATGATGGCATTGATGGCCAAGCATAATGAAAACATAAAAGAATGGGGGGCAGAGTCGAGAAAAAACATGCGCGAAATATTTGGTAGGGGGGGGAGGAGGCGAGATGCGAGAAGAATGAAATGACTACTCGGATGGACACTGAACTAAAGGAATCCAGGTGCGATATGGAAAAATTGGGGAAGGAAATAGACCGCAGGTCGAGCGGGAAAGGCACACGGGTATGCGACGGGGTAACGCCGTTTGAGAAGCGCGGGGTGAGCGAAGGTGAGCAAAGCACTGCCGGGTGGACCGGGATAGAAATCGCGACACGGGGTGTGAAAAACCCGACGGCCACCGAATTGGACAAGGCAAATTCATGTGAACCCGCGGTCGTCGAGGGAAAGGAAAAATAATTAATTCAAATTGGAAAAGAAATAGTGGAAATTGGGATGGAAGAGACGCCGGACTTAGAAGGGCACTCGCAGGGAGAGATGGAATATGTGCAAAGTCCGTGCTCGCATCATGATGCCGTGCTTAATCCTTACAAAGATTTGCAGGTGTTGGAGCGAGGAGGAAGAAGAAGCACCAAGGTGAGCAGGTTGGTATATGGGGCGAAGAGATTTTTCGGAAGAGTGTTTGTCGCGAAATTAATTTTCGCGCGCTTGGGATTGAGACGGCACCCGGGCGTTTGTGGAGGGTCCCTTGTGAGTGGTGTGAGAGAAAATGGTGCGCGTGTGCAAATGGTGCCGGAACGCGAGTGTGTTACCGAGTGCGAGGGAGAATGCACGGCAGAGTGTGATAGTGGGAGTGATTGCGATACAGGGGGTGAGGTGGTTGTGGCGGGTATGCGAGAACGCACACCTGAGTTGGTTGTGGCGCGTGTGCGGGAGGGTACATCGGAGTACGTGAGTGGGTATGTGCGTGCGGAGGTACACACCCGTGAGTGTTACGGAGTACGTAACAGAGGAGTGGTGTGCAATGGAGTGTACGAGTAGGATGAGTGCGCAAGGTGCGCGAGAGGAGTGGTGCGTAACAGAGTGCGTAAGAAAGGGGTATGCACGAGCGAGTGCTGTGACAGTGTGTGGGATGTACGAGCGGAATTGGAGCGCCGGGTTTGGAGAGTGTAAAAGGGGTCGCGTATGCGTGTGAGCATGCGAGTCAAGCATTGACGTTGACCGGGGCAGCGTTTAGGCCGACGTATAGCCGACGCGAGCCCTCGGTCCGTGCCGGGCTTTGTGTACTGCGGGAACCGGCGAGGGTCGTAATCACGGCTGTTTCAAAAGAACCGCCGTGCGCGATCCGCGCCGGGCCCCGCCCTGCACGGTCAATTCCGAGCTTTGCTAGGCAAAGCCACCGGCCCGGTTCGAGGGGTGGTAGGAGGGGTCGGACCGGCGCCCCCTTGTGGTGGCGGTGCTCCACCCGGGCAAGGCTGGCCCATCACGCTTGGGAGCGCAAGGCCCCGCGCCGGGATGGTGCTTGGAGTCTTGGCCCGAGCAAACCTCCTCCCCTGAACCAAATGCCGGACGGACCCAACCGCAGGAGACCAAACCACCCGTATTCATTGCTCGGCTTTGCGAAGCCGAGCTTTAATGATGCAACGACGTACCGAGAGGCTCTGAGTGAAGTGGACTGATGGCGATAGTGATAGTGTGATTGGGAATTGATGGCAAATGGTATATGGTGTAGAGGGGTGGTAAATTTACCATCCCTCACATCGTATCACCTCATGGGGGCAAAGGAGCAGTAGTTTTATGGGGTTATGGCGGTGGAAACCAAGCCAGGGAGGGTTTGGTTATTGTTAGGGATCTAGAATTGACCATAGGTAACGTTAGATTTAAGTAGTAACATGGTACAGGTAGAGGGGGACGTAGAGTAGGGTAGTTGGATTATAACGATGTGGGAGCGCTTAGTATAAGGGAAGACGGGGAGCGCGAGTTTCAGAAGGGAGTAGTTAGATCAGATGATGCTGTGTGTGTGTGTAGAAAGAGTATTGAGCAGAGTATTGTGAGTGTGGGTGAATGGAATTGTATTGAATGAAGAAGCCTGGGAGGAAAGGAGGGTGCAAGTGCCACCAGGTGTGTGTGAGCACCAGGTGAGTGTGCAAGTGCAGGTGAAGCACAGGTGTATGGAGAATGGTTGGATGAAATGAATGGTCTGGAGTGAATGGAGCATGGAATGGATGGTGTGGAGTGAGTAGTGTGGAACATGTGGAGTGGAGTGGTTGGTGCGAAAGGAGTGGATGGGGAAGGATGAACCCCTTCACGAGTACCCGGGTCGGGTAGTTTAAAAGTAGGTAGAGGGAGTAGGTAAATTGTGGTTGGATATTGGCATCTGTGGTGCGAGAGTAGCAGAGTACTGCTTGTTGGGTGCATTAGTGGAGTAAATTGGCTGGGTGTGTGGCCTGTTAGAGGTATGGTTAGATGAGCACTCCGCCACTGTTAGTCTGTCGGACAGGTGAGGCCGCAGGTAAGCTCTGGGAGCCAGGTAGAGTTCAATGGGGCCCGAGGATCCAGGGAAGGACCCGGGTAGCCCAGTGCCAGAGAGGGCACCGAGGGGGTAAGTGCCAGGGAGGGCCTTCCCCAGGTAGGTAGGTTAGGGTGAGCATCAGGTAAGCTCGGGTGGCAACGTGCAGTGGCGGAGGTGCACAGGTAGGTAGACCTGTTAGGAGCGCCACACGACCCAGCCTTGAAATTGTGCGAAGGCACAGTGTGAAGAATCGGGGGAGTGAGACCCCAAATTGGAGAGCACCACAGTATGTTCAATGGGAGTTCGGTTCTTAGAACCACATAGTGTAAAATGGCCAATGGTTTGGCAGGGAAAGTACCCGGGTAGTGTAAAGTGTATTAAAGTCATTTAGAAAGTAGTTCGGATTTAAAATCCCTTCGCACCATATGCATCCACTCACTGAGGTGATAAGACTCCACACCGTGTGATTTTTGCAGTGTTTGGATGTAAGACGCATCATGACGTGGGGGTGACATTGTGCTTGTTTTTATTCCATCTCTTCCTCCTTAGGAGGGATTGATGATGAATTGATTGGTGGCAAATTTGGTTTAGAGGATTGGTAACCAATTGGATTAGGGGAGATATGGGGAAGACGAGACAGTAGTGACGGATTTGTAAATGTGTAGATTTTGTAAATACGGGGTAAGGGCAAGGGTAGGATAGGCGACAGGTGGGGGGGGGGGGGGGGGGGGGGACGTACGCTAGGGACGAGCTTTCTCCGCTCGCTCTCCAGTGCCCTTCCTGTCTGCATTACCTTGTATGATGTGTACCCTTGCGACCTTGCCCCGATGCTTGCTTTGTTTGGTAAAAGCTTGGTAAAAGTAAAACCTCTTGGTAAAAGCAAAACACCCACAGCCCCACAACAAAGAAACTAGGATCCCTGGCTTCTATAAATGCACAGCAAACAAATGCATTATTCACAAGCATTTACTAGAAGGAAACAAATTCTGTAGTTCTAGCACTGGACAAAAATTCCCCATCACCTCCTATATGAACTGCAAATCTACATGGGTCATATACCTAATCACTTGCCAAAAGTGCACCAAACAATATGTTGGAAAAACTGAAAATACACTCTACACACGATTTAATAACACCCGGTCAGAAATCAATAACTTCCACACCAGTCAGGGCAAATCTCTACCTTACACGATACACTTTAATCAACCGGATCACTCTATAAATGACATTCAGATCTCTGTCATTGAATCAATCACAAATCGATCACACACCACGATTCTGAAACGTGAGTCCTTTTGGATACACAAACTTCGGACAAAAGTCCCTCATGGCATAAATTTTGATGACTAAAGCATGTTCCCACATCAACCCAATCAAATTGTTAACCGTAACCCATTCATTCATTCATCATTCATTCATTCATTCACCCTACCTTTATATGTCATTTATATAAATATATAAATATATTATATGAATATAAATGGGATATGAATATATGCTTGTGTGTTTATGTATGTATATCTCTATATTTGTATATGCACGTGCACCCTAACGGAAGTGACCGTAACGCAAACGATCACTTCCGTTGAACTTGGGGCTGGTGAGTGAACTTTGGCGTGGCTCTTCCTTCTGTATGCATTTTCTACACACATATCACCATACATACTTGACTGATATACATGCCTGCTGTTTTTGTAGACTCAGAAAAGACCTTTGTTGGTCGAAAGCTTGTCGACAATTAAAGATCGACGTCCTGAAGCTACGTCCGCGTCTTATTTAATCTAACGATTATATATATATATATATATATATATATATATATATATATATATATATATACAGTCACGTGAAAAAGTAAGTACACCCCATGTAAAGTTTTGACTTTTTCAACATATTTCATCATACAGCTATTTGATCTTCATTTCAACAATATTGATAGATAAAGGTGATATAATATAACAAATATCATGAAACATTTACATTTTGTAGTCCATTGTATCATTTAAATAAACATAAATGCAAATTTCACATGTGGAAATTTCCCCCCCCTCCCCCGACCCCTTCCTCTCACTCTCCCTTAGTATCACAATCAGCAAAGTGACGGTAGTATTTGTTGTGGTAAATAAAGAAACATGGAAGTGATTTAAAAAAATAAAATAATGGAGTCTCACACACTCGACCTGCTAGGGCGGGGCTAACAAGGGCTATTTATATTCACTTTGACTTTGCCCTTTCACATTTTGACCAATTTTGTCATTGTATTTTCTCCATTTTCTCATAAAAAGTTTGTCAAATTCACTTTCTGACAAGTCTGAAGGGAGTCGTGCAGCCATTACCCGTTGCGTGCTCATATAACCTTGCCGTAGATTACGTCACGCAGATGACGTCATGACCGTCGCGATTTTTCGGGGTGGAATCCGACGGATTTGCCTTTTTTTAACTGTATCACCTCAACATTTATTAGAATCAAAAACCACGTTCCACATTACCACTAAGAGTTAAAAACCACAATGTCTATTCAAATTTATATAATATCAAAAAAACATTTGTGTCCGTGAATCTTTTAGCTGATTTTTAAAATTATTTTTTCCCCATCGAGCAAAAAAAAATGAAAAAATTCTTTCACAAAAATTATTAAAGTCTAAGTTATACTGCAGTGTCCAGAAGAAAAAAGTTTAAAGGCTTACCAAATACCTCCGTCTCAACTTAGATGTTTTCACATTTCCCTCAACACACCTTCATTGCTTCAATTTCAATCAAAATAGCATTGGCAATATACTTGAGGTAACTTTTCTCCATTGAGAAGTAAAAGTTAGTACACACAGGAGAAAAACTCAACTACAAAGACAGCGATTCACCAGTATGGCTACTCAGTCTTCACTTTTTATGTTTAATTCGTTTTTGAAAGACATGGGAAGCTCGCCCGCTTTCTGCACAGAAATGATGAAAGCAGAAAGAAGAGGAAAGAGGAGAGGAAAATTGGGAGGTCATCCTACCTCTCTTTTGATTGAAAATTAACTACAAAGTGCAATTATGTGTTGAAAGTTTCCACCGATTCATTTTCATCCAACCAGTCATACTATTCCCAGAAGTAGTGTGAATCGACTGAAGTCTCCATGGAGGTGTCAGTCACTCGATAGTAGTTGTGTCAAGATAGAGAGCAAATGTTTCCAAAAGTGGTGCGTTTGTGGTGTGTGTGTGTGTGTGTGTGTGGTGTGTGTGGTGTGTGTGTGGTGTGTGTGGTGTGTGTGTGTGCGTGGTGTGCGTGGTGTTTGTGGTGTGTGTGTGTGTGTGTTAGACAACTCTCATCTCCAGAAGTCAAATGTGGCACTATGCTAACTTAATTTTTTAAAGGGCTAAAGAACACCAATGATGTTTCCCCAACCTGCCTGAAATCCACATGATGATGGGAATTGAGGCCGCACAAGCTCAAATCAAAACTTGAAACATGCAGTGACCAATCAGGTTAACCAAATTATGGGGAGCAGTAATGGGCAATTCCACATGTTAGGGAGTGACAATTTGAGTCATTTTTCTTATCATCCACACTTGTCGCACCAAAGCCATGCAACCAATTCCTGCTTACCATACACACCACATACCCTATGAATTCTGCTTCACAATAATACAAATGAAATTCCTACAAATGAAGGGGATGTCAACTAATTAATGACAAAAAAGTCCGTTAGAGACGCTGTCTTTCTATGTAAATCAAACATTTAAGTCAGCTCCACATTGCAATAAAAGTCTAGCAAAATTATGGTTAGATACACCTCAAATACAGGTATTCTGGAACTCTCAGACATCAATATTGCAGAATAAACTGAAAGGTTGCCATTATGGAGTGACGAGTCACTATCACTAACTGTCGGAGACCCTAAAAGTATTCATACAATACCAGGGTAAAGAAATACTGTAAGTGAGCAAAGAATTAGGAGCATTAAGCAACAACTTAGCTTGAAAGAATCTTCAAACAAAACTTTTGAAAATTGTAAACATTTACAAATTATCACGAACTATGGGTAAATGCGTGACAAATTACTTGAGAAAAGAAACTTGTGTGCACAAATACACGACTTTCCTAATGCACTCCAGAATGCTCGGCACGCATGAGCAGAAATCCCTTGCAAAGAGGTTCATCGGTGTGGCCGAACGTACATCATGTGTGCCAAACAAGGATGGTTACATAAAATAGCTCACAGTCTAAAATAAACCAAAAATACCTGGAAACATACCTGAGACAAAGAGGTGTGCCTCGGCCCAATGAAAGATTTTTTAGAATTTTCTGATCAACTCGTCCAATAAGGTGAAATCTTGCGGCACGGACTGCAAAAACTCCCGGTGGTGGGCCTGTGCAGAGGCTATAGACGGGCAGGCTGTGGACAATGGACAAGCATGTTCTACCTGTCCTTCCCTATCATCCCTGACAGTGAATGGACTTTGAACCTCGAGAGAATACTTCATGTGAACATGGCAGGATTGGATGGACTATTCAATTGGAAAGACAATGCCATCATTACCAACATCCAGGTAGACTTCCCAGAGAGACGCTGTATCTGGTTTAGTTGCTTCTCAACACCATAAGGAACGTCATATCTGGGCTTGTCAATGCAGAGAGTAAGTTTAAAATGACGATATTTACTATTAATTATGTTTGGGAGGAGTGAGGGGTAGGTGTGGGAGTGGTTTGGGCTGTGAGTGCCATTATCAACATATACATTAATCTCTTAAGCATTTTGAAAAAATAATATTAATAATAAATAAATAAAACGGGTGGAAGGGGGGGGGGGGTATTGCAATCGGCTCTGCCCATCTGTCAAGCTCCCGTGGACTGAATCTTCTCTCTTCCTAAATGGTTGTGCAGAAATTCACCAAACTTAGTAGTTATGATCACCACATGGCAAGAAGGTGCAAGAAGAGCATTATTTTGGCCCTGCCCCCCGGGGATCAAAATCCTTTTGATCCCTGCCCCTGAGGAAAATCCCCTTGGGGATTTTGAGATCCTTTCCAGTTGTATATGCCCCCACATTGCCCGTATGTATGTATGTATGTATGTGTGTGTGTATGTATATGTATGTATGTCAGATTTGACCCCCACATGATGCCCCAGGTGGTGGGAACTTGGAAATGGAATTTGGAATCATTTAGAAATTTTGATGATGAAATTTTTCATGTTGATGATGATGATGTTTTTTGATGATGATGATGATGAAATTTTTTCATGTTGATGATGATGATGAAATGATGATGATGATGAAATTTTGATGAAATGAAAAAATGATGATGAAATGATGATGATGATGAAATGATGATGATGATGATGAAATTTTGATGAAATGAAAAAAAAAATGATGAAATTTGGAATCATTGGAAATGGAATTTGGAAATGGAATCAAATGGAAAGGCGATTTTACTCAAAATTTTATATCGGGTCTTTCCTGGTGGAACTTTGTCATCTTTCAACCTTGCTTTAGGTGGGAAGCATGGGGATTTGAGATGGTGTGCCATCGACTTTGCTCTAGTTTTTGTTTGGTTCTGAGACCACAAGATAAATGGTATGAGATTTTTGCATTTATTGGTAATAGGAGAAGCTTTTGTTCAGTGTGTGTGAGTCTGTGTGAGTCTGTGTGAGTCTGTGTGAGACTGTGTGAGTCTGTGTGAGTGACTGTGTGTGAGTGTGTGTACACATGTGTTTCATATCCACTGCCACTGCTAGTTTGTACTAACAGGAGGTAGTACAAACCCGATACCTCATCCACAGATATTTCTCGTATTTCCGCGATTTCCATTTGCCTTAGGAACAGAACAATTATGGTTAACCATTTTGCAATTGCCACTCTTCTATCTAAAATGCTGAAAAAATAGGTTTAAAAGACTATTTGAATTACAGATTTCACGTTAGCAACAGCAGGTTAAAAGCACCCGGTGAGCAGAACCGAATCACGATAACCACACAGAACACGTGTGAAAAAGGCTGCATTTATACACAATTTTGAAAGCCCCATATTAATGAAATGCGGTTCAGACCAGTTTTGGCATAAAGTTTCACTGCAGTGAAGTCAAATGACATTTCTCGAACACACAATAGTTGTGATGGTCAATGGATGGTTGGGGATGGACATTTAAACCTCGGGGTACACCAACACAGCACTTGTGTTCTTTCTCTGGGAAAACAAAAGCTAAACCCACCTTCTTTAAATAAATTTTTAAAAGCTCAAGGCACCTGGCATGTGCCACTTGAGTCACCTGTCCTACAAGGGCTTTTGTGGACTTTTTGGAGCAACGAATGGTGACAGTCACCAGGATGCGCGTTCGGTTGACATTGACTTGGTTGGTTCCTCAATTTTATCATCGGATGTACGTGCATCGTACTCCGGGTGGAGACTGACCGATTCGCAGTGCTCAACTAAATATCGACTCAATGGTTTCACACTGTGTTTGGTGGGTACTTGGTAACAATGTTAGACTTCCAGCATTCATGGAGTTCTGGCTTATCCTTATCAATATCTGCTTACATGACAGACAGCACCTCAATTTCTCTGCAGCATTTTCTTGCAACATGGAGAAAAGATTCAGCTTTGACACTGGTTCACCAGCTCGATTAACCAACAACACCTTCCGCTTAACATCACCACTGATCCCATAGACTGTTCCTTTACAATAAAAGGTCGCAAAAAAAATTCCAGGACAATTGGATTCAAAAAATATATATATACATTTGTGGATAAATGAGAGATTTGCAAGCACTAATTTCTGTTTGAACCGACTCACTGCCCCATCTGAGAAAACCCGATGACCCTGATAATCAGATAACTTGATGTCAGCGTTGTGATGATTTTGCAGAGGAAGCGACGTACAGCATAATTTCCATGTTGAAAATCATCACCGACAATAACGCAAGAATCGATGGCATTACTGTCTACGCAGGCACATACGGTGAACATGGCAACTTGAAGTTGGCTCCAGTGAGTACTCCAAGGGGAATCACCAATAGCAGGGTGGAAGGAGAAGGTGGACAGACATGGACAAACAAGGGATGCAGGTAAAGATGAGGGTTAAGGGAGAACGCAAGGATTGGACAAGATGGACACATCAGCAAAATATTGTGAGAGGTAGAATGGTTTAACAGGTGTATAAGGATAATGGTTTTGGATGACCTGAAATGGTCGTGAACACCTGTCTTGAAGAACGGGAGGGAAGAATGAGATCTAAGATAGCGTGGAAGGTGGTTCCACAGGTGAGAAAAGAGAAGAAGAAATGCTTAGAGGTAAGCAGTGGCTCTCGATTTAGGCAGTTTCATTAGGAGGATGGTGCTGGTGGATGTCCTGTAGATATTTGAGGGAGATGAGAGGGACAGAGCACGGAGAAGGAAGAGGGTGCAAGACCACCGACGAGTCGGTGACACATCAGCAGCCTTGCGTCGCTCCTCAAAGTGCCTGGTTTCCTCTTAATGAATGTACGCAAAGAAAAGAAAGGGAGATACTTGTACACCTCGGATGACGTGACGTTTACTGGACAGTTCCATCTTTGGTCACTTTTGATGCTGCTGCTCAATTTTCTCCAACAGCAATCATATTGATCATCAACGGCATACACTGTGTTTAACTTGCCGTGACAGTTGAAGCATTTTCCTGACATGCATTCAAAATCCCAATTACACAGAACGGCTCCCAGGAATTATGAATATGTGGTGGACATTTCGGCTGCATGGGGTTTCAAGGCTTCCAAGATGCGGATATTTTTGTGGTATAGGCAGAGGTGACATCGTGAGTAACTTTCCCTGACAACAACCATTTGGTGGACGGAATGCAGAAAATTATGACAGTTCGATCTTGCTGTCAGGGTAGGTGTCATAGAACAGAGTGCACTGATAATCAGCCAATTAATCAGTGAATCAGATAATGAATAAGATGCATCATGAAGTTTTTCTGGACCTTCACCGTGGGCCTTTCCTTTTTTGACAGTTTCAAAGTCCTTCTTACCTGATGACATCCATGAAATGTCTGCCTGCTGGTAAAACTTGACTTCTTCCCCAATATAAGCAGAAATATCATTTTGAGGATTTGAAATCATGACTTCATGGGAGAATCCACAAAAGCCAGTTGCTTCACAATCACAGCACGCTTCCTCGGTGACTTTGGTGAAGGGCTCCAATGACTTGGTTCACTGCCTTTCCAACAGTGGAGTTTTTCTTGTAAGCTGGGGAAGCAGTGGTGTGTGCACAGAAGTGGATTTTTTTTTATTTATCCCAACATCATCGCAGACAATTTGTTCATTTTCCCAAACTTTTGAAAGATTCGCTCCTCATGCATCTTTTCCCCCCATTTCTAAATCAACTCCCCATGTATATCTCAAATGCTTTTGGCGCTAGCGGAAGTCAGGCATTGCGACCAAGAAGAATGCAGTTGGAAATCATCCAGGTTTCCAACTGAATGACTTCACTGCCAGCTTGCTAAGCATTAATTACTTGGTGTTAGAAAAATATTCATTTAGCTACATTTAAACTACAATGGAGCCAAGAGGAATATCGTTATTATGTACCATTCGTTGGATGGTAAACAATTTACAAATCAATCAAAATTCATGCTGCTCATCATAGACAGAAAACACCAATAAGTATCAGTACTTGCATTGAATTCTGGAATAGGCAACATCGTACCACCTATTGTTTGAGCCATAAACAAATCAGTTTCATCAATGACTGTAGCCTGTCGCTCCATAAAGTTATGGAGTGATATTTTAGTGAATTTTTGCATCATATTGAAATTCTTTAGATGACAGGAATGACAGGATGGAGAAGACCGAGAAAGACTTGGCTAAAGATGGTGGAAGAAGAAATGCAGGCAAGGGGGTTAACAAGGAGAGATGCAGAAAATAGGGCAAAATGGAGAAGATCGTCATGGGGACCGCAAGGCTAACCCCCGCTCTAGCAGGGAAAATGGCCTTAAAGTGTATGTTGTTGTTGTTGTTGTTGTGTACAGGGCCAACTACAGAATCAATGGGTGGTACGAGTTGTTGATGAAATAAAATTTGTTTCTTTCTACTTCCATCAGGCCTGGTGTTGGCTTTATGGTTAAGGTTGCTGGCATAAGATCTTAGGGTCTTGAGTTTGAGCTCCTGTCATGCCATTGATCAATAACAGGTTGGTTGGCTCGGCCTGTCACCCTTCCAATGTTTGCAAAATGAGTAACACGCTTACTTGGACGAATGAGCGATTTGTGCATCCTGCGTCGGAGTGGCGAACCATCCAGGATTGTGCCCACTAGCCTAGGGAACTGCTTCGGCAGCCCTATGCATCTCAAGATGCAAAAGGAGTTGTCTTCTTCTTCTACTTCCACCAGCTAATGAGAAAACTTTAAGAAGTAACACTTGCTTCATTAATTAAAATTTTAATTGCACAGTCGGGGCAGGTGACTTCAGTTTATCAGGTTCAACAATTCACTTCAGATATGGGACAATGTATGGGAATCTGTTTTTGGCTCCGAGCTTCATTAATGAACTAATTAAGAAATTACATGCTCTTTATGATATATTCAACACATTTTACTGTTTTCTTATGGATGTTGATATCACCAACTTCATAAAAACTCGGCCTGTGAGCTCAGTGGTCATTATATGTTCTGAAACTGCACATTTCTGCCTTTCCATTGATGTATAACAAATGCTTCAACTCTTGAAACTTACATTTAGGCCTGCATGGACCGTTCACATAGAATTACTCTAATGCAGAGCATCTGGAACAATATTCTAAAGTCGTACATTGATATGGCAGTATGAAAGCAAGATCCAATGCTCCGCATCGAGCAAAAGAATCACGTACTAAATACATTCTGATAACATCAAATCATTAACATTGATAAACCAGTTGAAATTGGTAACGAGTGCATATGCAAGTGAGTGTGCGACCATTTCTACATGTCAGTGTAATATTACATAACATGCAGCATTTTGGTGGCACTCAGTTCCTTGGAGGCATTGACAGCCAACCACAAAGCAAGAACCATCGACAAATTAACACCAGATCAGATGGAACAGGTAGATAGATCACCAACCTCCCTGAATGCCAATGAGGTAGCAGGGCTTTGATTTCACAATTCAATAGGAATAAAGTTATTCTGGCAGGGCTGGCGCGTTTCTATTACAAATAAAAATATTTCTGGTGCCTTCAGCCAATCTTAAATATCTATAAAAGTCTGGCATGAGAGCCCAGTTTTCCCTCACTTATGCCACCTCTCTATTTGGCATCGGCAGCTAAGTCGGCGATAACCTTGATAAAAAGGGGCCTTTGCTTAATCACAAACAAAAAATAACATACCTATTACCCACGAGATTTATTCCGGCACAAATAACAATGCTATCAATCACTTGCAAGGTGCACTACATGGTACAAGTACGTCGTATCGAAATCCACTTTCATGCAAATTGCTATGAATTCAAATGATGTATCAAAAGTGATGTCTTGGATCACAGAAAGGTTGCTCCGCATGCCAACGCATCACGATTTACACACAAGGTACAGGGATGGTAAGACGTATCACACTGGATTAGATTATCCACTCCAAATTGTCATTGCAGCAATTCACGGTGAAAGGAAAATCATCAGCGCAAACCACCCTTTGGATGGGACACCAAGTAGGTTCCATCTTAGTCCGTGGGCTGAGTAGGGTTTACATGCACCCCCCCCCCCCCCCCCCCCACAACTTAACTTCCCGGGTATGTCCATGTACCCCCCACCCTAGGGGTTAGGAAAAACCATGTTAACAGAAAAAAAACTCATTCCCTCATAGTTTGACCTCTGGTGACCTCATTTGCATATAACACATATCATTGTAAAGAGTGTCCCAGGACAAACATTTTGAGGGGTCATATGCAACCATAGGATGACGAGGTAAAAAGTTATGGCCATTTGAATTTCGCCTACCCCTAATTTTCGGAAATCACTGACACAGGGGGGGGGGGGGGGGACATCAAAATATGCGTGGGAGGTACCTTGGGAATGAGTTTTTTTTCTGTTAACATGGTTTTTCCTAACCCCTAGGGTGGGGGCTACATGGACATACCCGGGAAGTTAAGTTGTGGGGGGGGGGGGGGGGGTGCATGTAAACCCTACTCAGCCCATGGACTATCTGTTTGCACTCATCCGTAGACACAACACAAATTGCACAAGACAGGCAAACACAAGCCCGTAGAAACCTTCAGACTATGAAATTTTAAATCCAATTCATGGAAAGATGGCTGCATAATCATAATGGAACATAAGAAGCATGTGCAAGTTTGGGGGTTTTTTTTGTAACGAAGAAGAAAAATCATGAGAAGGTTAAAACATGTGGTTCGATTGGGCATGCATGTAGGCTGAATTTAGCAAAGCTCTTCACTATGATGGCATGTCATACTTAGGCCAAGCTGGTTAACACACTGTTTAGAAAAATATGGCAATAATGCAGTGATCAAGCAGCAAAACCAACTGAAGTGGGATGATGACCAAAAAAAAAGAGAGAAAATCTGTCTGGAGAAAATAGATTTATGACAAAGGAATATTTTTTAAATTGTTCACAGTAACTTTTGACTGAGGGTTCTTCTTCTTCCTTTTACTCTGCTTACAAAATTATAAATCTTCAGAGAATGTTCATGATAGTCCCTCCCTCTACAAACTGCTGACATACAATTCCGAAGTAACCAAACCAAATGCTAGATTATTCTATTTACGGAAGTAACCGGAAAAAAATATCTTTAGAACGTCAGCAAACGTTTTAAACATGTTAAAATCGAAATACAGCATTAAAACACTTAACACCTTTATTTATCTATCTATAAT
Organism: Myxine glutinosa; assembly: GCF_964187855.1. Lineage (NCBI taxonomy): Eukaryota > Metazoa > Chordata > Myxini > Myxiniformes > Myxinidae > Myxine > Myxine glutinosa. Next base: position 80,659,237 of record NC_136267.1, on the reverse strand, counting down.
TCCACTAATCTCTGTGTGTGTGTGTGTGTGTGTGTGTGTGTCTGTGTGTGTGTGTGTTTGTTTGTCTGTGACCGCTGTTTCTCGACAACCACGGGTCCGATATACTTGAAACTTGCCAGGTATATTGCTGGGGACCCGAGGATGTGCCTTTTCAAGGTTTTAAATTAATCGCAGAAGTAGTTACCGAGCTATGTCCAAAAAACGATTCAACCAATCAGAGAGCAGCGAGCTATCACGTGTGCCGAACGTGGCGAACAGACTGCCTCGGATGGCACATTTGAGAGCGTATTCATTTATTTCCCGTCGGCAAACTATGTTGGCGCTATGTTGGCGTTAAACTATGTTTTAAAACTAATTAAAACTAATTTGCGATTCTTTCGCTTTCCTGCGATATGCGACCTTCCGGAGCTCCTGTGAGAGCGTGCGCCATTACGGATAGTACGGGTACGGGCATGCCATATGTTGGCGTTAAACTATGTTTTAAAACTAATTAAAACCATTTCATGTAAATAGAGGGGGGGGGGGGGATTGTCACTGTACTCGCAAGCCGTTCGCCGTTCGCTTTGGCGTTGCGAATGGACCAAAACATTTCATGAACCAAACCATTTCATGTAAAGCGTTCGCCGTTCGCTTTGGCGTTGCGAATGGACCAAAACATTTCATGGACCAAACCATTTCATGTAAATAGAGGGGGGGGGATATAATTTTAGATATATATATAGTACGGGCATGCCCTAGTTTATTCAAAACTATTAAAATAAATAACTCACCTCAACAAACATTACATAGTAGTCATAAAGAAAAAACAACTCATTCCATCATGAATCATAGGTTATAAAGCATACATTTGTCATAGGTACAACAAATCATTGGCTTTCACATGGTGCCGTTCCATTCAGAACCCAACAACCATGAGGAAAGACTTATTGGCACATATACAGGACACTGCATCGAGTGGGTATTCCCTCAGATGGTACATTAAGCCAGAGGAACAGACTCCCACACTGGTCATAGACGTCATAAGATGCGTTAGTTACCCAAAGCAAATTACAAATTCCTGCCCTAATGCGGCATAGCTGTGCCTCAGTAATGAGGCAACCAGCAAATCAGTCAGAATTATATTCGGGTCCAATATGCATTCGCAAGAAGATGATCCATATGATGATCATTTTGATTAGAGTTTTGTTTTGAAAATAACTACAAAACAGCTGCATTCATCCCAACAACAGTGGCAAAGATTAGGGCAAAAGTAATTAGTATGAAGTAAGTAAAATGATATATGTGGGAAAATTACATGCTCAGACAAGGAATCAAATCCAGGTCCTCTGGTGAACTGTAGCAGGGCTCTGCCATCCGAGCTATGCCATCATCTCTGCCATCTGCCATATGGGCGATCCTGACCATGCGTGCAATTTTCCTACACATAGAATTGCCACTCTTTCCGTCACCGTTTCCGGGGCACTTTCCATCAATGCCCCGGAAGCATTGCCAGAAAGAGTGGCAATTCGATGTCTGGGAATATTGCGAGCTTGGTCCGGGTCATCAGGGTCAGTTGGCAGAGCACTGGTACGGTTCACCAGAGGACCGGGGTTTGATTCCTGGTCTGGGCATATATGTGGGACATTTACATCAATTTAATTATTTATAATCCTGTTCATTAATGTAATAGTATGAAGTAGTACGACATCATAAAACCTCCAAATTGCACCTCAGAGTACTTAACACAAATGTGCAGTGCCATGTCAAATTCAAACTTGTGTAAATACTGCACGTTTCCAAGTGACGAGCATTGAACAGTCACTCTGCTGACAGTAGTTGAACAACATAACTTGGATATGTTATGTTACAGTACAGTAATAGTTTATTGACAGTCAATATTTGCCATTTTTTTATTCCAGAAATATTTTGTTTTCTGCTAACAACCTAGTAGTAAGGTCGATATATGGAAAATACCCCCTCAACCCCCAAAAAATTGCTACAAAAGGTTTCTCAACTGATTCTGGTAGGGTTTAGTGTACTTTATAACATACTAAAAGTTTACCAAAGTAGGACCCCCGGAAAAGTGTTTTTTTCAAGATGGCGTCCAAGATGGCCGCCGAAACCTCTTAATGATCATAACTATGTAACTATCAACTCAAATTTGATGATCTTTGTGTCTATCCCTAGGTTTTTGGGGGCAAGGAACACATTAAGACCATTAAAAATGAAAGTGGGCCATTATCTAACAGGTTGAGGGGGCATTTTCCATATATTGACCTGAAGAATGTGTCGAATTGGATCTAACTGAATAGTGTAGCAGCATAGCAAACCTGTTGTGCATTTTGTGATACAAGCACCAAATTTGGCACAAATGTACATTAATATGTTGCGAACATTTTCAGATATTGGGCCACTTGAAATTCCGTAATTTTTTTTTTCAATTTTTTTCAAATTTCGTAATTTCAAATTTTTCGGGTGACACCGTCACAATTTCGGTCTTCGAGGCCGGCCGATATAGTGGGGCGGCTTAGCCCAAATATTCAAAAGAATTGTGCATTTTGTGATACAAGCACCAAATTTGGCACAAATGTACATTAATATGTTGCGAACATTGTGTGGTCAGCAATGAAGACGAGAGTCTGAATTACATGTATGCAAAAGACTTTGTGAACCAGTGAAGCAAATACACGGGTAAGCATGAATTAAATCTAGGGCATGATATAATTTCCATGATGTTTACCTCTACACTCAATGGTGGAAGGAGGTAATGTTTTGATCCCAGCTTGTCTGTATGTCTGTTTGTCTGTTAGTCCACAAAATTCCAGACAAAGCTTGTAGTAGTGGTAGTTGTAGTGGTAGTGGTGATAACAGAAATTGTTATATAGAACTGAACTTATATTATTATTATATGCAGAAAATAACTTCATTTCTATATGCCCTGCAATGGACAGGTTAATTGGTTTATGCACTGAAGGGGTCACCCTGGTGTGCACTGCTGTGTTCTGCCTCACTGAGTTGTTCAGGTATGATGTACTCAGCACAAGCTTCCGGTCGGCCCGGAGGTGGGGGTGCGGGGCCTGTCACGGAACGTCAAAACAAACGGCCTGCCGGGGCCGCCCAAAAGTCGGGCGTGAGGGGAGCGTCCACTAATGGAACGCCTCTCGCTTCCCAGATCGAGGGCCACGTGGTCAGGAGAACCTTGTCCCTTCCGGTCACACTTTGCCTATCGGCCGGCCTCGAAGACCGAAATTGTGACGGTGTCACCCGAAAAATTTGAAATTACGAAATTTGAAAAAATTTGAAAAAAAAAATTACGGAATTTCAAGTGGCCCAATATCTGAAAATGTTCGCAACATATTAATGTACATTTGTGCCAAATTTGGTGCTTGTTTAACAAAATGCACAATTCTTTTGAATATTTGGGCTAAGCCGCCCCACTAGAATAACTAATTCTCATCTTTCTCTTTTTCAGACATGATTCAACAATGAGTGCAAGCACAGCCAGTCAAGCTTTTTGTCCAATCTGCAAGGAGGAGATCGAGGATTCCAGTGATAACTGGGTTGCAATTCAGTGGAAGGGGGCGAAGGGAATAAATGAAGCCAGTGTAAAGCGGAAGGACGATCTTGTAGTTGAAGCCAGTACTAAAGTGCATAAAAGCTGTCATCAACAGTACATAAATGATAAAAACATTAAAAGCCATGTTGCAAAGAAAAGTAGTGGTTCTGTGCCACCAAAGAGTACCACAAGACAATCAAGTGGAGGTTTTGACAGTGAAAAGGATTGCGTATTCTGTGGATGTACAATTGATTTGGACAAGGGACACTTTAGCTGGGTACGGACTGACAAATTTGTGGAGACAATTGTGGAGGTCTGTGAATCCCGTTCAGATGATTGGGGACATACTGTAAAGGGTCGGATTGAATACTATTTACGAGATTTACATGCAGCAGACGGACTTTATCATCATTCGTGTAGTGGAAATTTCCGGTCCTTCAAGTCTGTGCCTTTAGAGTTCCAGAAAGCCCCCGAAGCCAAGCGCAGAAAGTGTGGTCGTCCTAAAGATGAAGATAAGTATGAAGCATTTCAGAAAATGTGTGCTTACCTAGAACTGAACAGTGAGGAACAACTAACTGTTACATCTTTGAGCCTCATAATGAAAGGGTATCTTTGTAATCCTGATTCGGAACCGTATGACAATTACAGTTTGAAAAAGCGTCTTAAAGAACGCTTTAAGGACTCAATTTTTTTTGGTGAAAGAGAAGGCGTGGACGATATTGTTACGATGAGAGAACAAACGTCGCAGATTCTGAGATCATACTACAAGCAAACGTGTCAGGAAGGCGATGAAGAGTCCCAAAAACGCGCTATTATTGAAACTGCTGCTAGGTTAATCAGAAGTGATATAAAATCTCAGGTTTCTACCGTGACGAATCAGTATCCAAGTAGTGATGATTTAAAACTTGATTCAGCCCTATCGTTCATTCCGACTAGTCTGCGGACAGCACTGGAAACATTGTTCGTTGGGAAAGACACAAGACGCAAGGTTGCGGCAGTTGGTCATGCCATAATTCAGGCAGTTCGCCCACGAGCTGTCATTGCACCGCTACAAATGGGACTTGCTGTGCAAATCCATCATCTGTATCGTTCGAAGTTCATTGTGGATACTCTTCATGAAATGGGATTCTGTTGCTCATACACAGAAGTGATCAGATTTGAAATAAATGCAGCGGATTGTGTGGAACCTGATGTCCTAGGTGGTGATGTAGATTTGCTGGAGATGTCTGTCCTCTTTGCCGCTGATAATGTTGATCATAACGTTATCACTATTGACGGCAAAGGGACATTTCATGGAATGGGTGTAATTGCCTGTGTCACCCCTGGAAAACGGACGAACCATCTCATTCCGCGAAGACAGATCTCAGAACTGAAAACTGAAAACAAGACAAAAATTCCTATCTTGGAGTACAGGTTTGCAAGGCATGCTTGTCATGAGGTAGTCTTCGAGGACCTGCCGAGATTTCTTGACTGTGACAAGAGGATCGATATTCTGTGGGAAGTCTCCCTCGGCTTCAAAGAGGCAACACCGAATTGACAGGGGATGATGCATATCTTGCATCACGGGAGCCAGCACCCTGGGCAGTCGTCAGTCAAATTCTTGCCTATGATCAATATGTACTCTGGAGACAAATCGTGCATTGTGTCTACATTAGACTTTGTTTGCAACCTTGCCATGAAGCACAACCTTCCCACCATTGTAACTTTTGACCAGCCCTTGTATTGGAAGGCTACCGAAATCATCATTGATGCGCCACAAAGTAGTCACCTGAAAGGCATTGTTCTGATGTTGGGGTGTTTCCATACACTTATGAACTTGCTGGGGGCCATAGGAACTCTCATGGAAGGGACCGGTCTCAAAAACATACTTGAGACTGTCTATGGAGAAAATGCAGTTGTGCACATGATAACAGGGAAAGCTGTCCAGAGGGCTTTGCGGGGCCATCTTCTTGTTGACAAGTGCCTACATAGCCAGCTTATAACGGAAATGGCCAAAGACGATCCCGAGATTCAGACACTGCTGGATCAAGCCGAGGAATTGTACTCCTCCCTTCTTAGCAGAGAGACGACGCTAGGAGATGCTGCTTGTTCTGAGGTTTTGATCCAACTCGAGACAGTAACGGAGAAGAAATCTGAACTTGCTCAGACCTCAAAGACCAGCAAGTTGTGGCTGAATTATCAGCATATGGTTGGCATGGCAAGAATGTTGATCAAGGCGGATCGTACTGGGTCTTGGTTGATGCATTTGCAGGCAGTGTCCAATTGCCTAACTGTCTTTGCTGCAGCTGGGCACTTCAATTACCTGCGATCTGCTCATTACTACCTGCAGCAAATGAGCAACCTGGAGGAAAAGCACCCAGACGTTTATCGAAAGTTCCGTGATGGTTTTCACGTTGTTCGTAGGAGCAATCAGTGCTGGGCAGGGCTTAGTAGTGATCTTGTCATCGAACAAACGTTGATGAGGTCTCTGAAGAGCACTGGTGGTCTAACTCGCGGCAGTGGGATGACCGAGGACATGCGAAACCTTTGGACCTTATCTGCACCTGTAACATCCGAGTACAACATTGCGATGCAGGATTTCACAAACCTAACCTATACTACAAGTCCGCAACACAAAGACTCAACTGAGGCGCACATCAAAAGAGATGCATCTGATCTCGAGAAAATTCGGATAAAGCTTGCAGCCTGCTCACCTTTCACATCTGATCCTACTGTGAGAAACATTGTCAATGGGATAGTGGCTGGGCCAGATGTGAATGTACATGACTTTGAATCGGTTGGAAACAAGATCATTGAAGATATAATCGGAAAGTCGGCATTTACTTACAAATTCAAGCGGAAAGACAGAGCCAAAACCCTTGGGAATATCTCTGCTGTGAAGATTGCTCCTGATCGTACCATTGATCCTGCCCTTCTGTTCCAGCGTTTCCTTCTGGTGTCAAGGTCAGGAGATCTTTCCCTTGAAGATGTTTTGACGTATGAACTAAGCCCCTACCCTCCAGCCCTCTGAGACCAGGAACATTCTTCGAAAAGCAGACAAACCTCAGCTTGCTCAGGCAATTCGAGACCATGCTGCGGACTTATCAAGTGAGGCTGTGATGAACTCTATTCCCAAAACAGATTGTTACGTGCTTGATGGTGGCTCTTTGCTCCATCGTTTACCGTGGAACAAAGGCGACTCATATAATGCAATAGCTGAGTCTTATGCAGACTTCACTGTGAGACATTACGGACAAGCGACAGTGGTGTTCGATGGCTATGGTGAAGGTCCCTCCATAAAAGACAACACACATCAGAGACGAGGAAATAACCTGCACCCTATTGTTAGTTTCACTGCAGAAACAGAGTTTGCAGGCAAAAAGGACGACTTTTTGTCTCGTGACAAAAACAAGGCAGACATGATTGCTCTCATCAGCACAGCACTAACTAAAAGGGGATGCCATGTCATTCAGTCACCAGGGGATGCAGACGTTGATATCGTTAAGGCAACTGTTGAACGATCCCGTCATTGCACCACAACGTTGGTCGGTGAGGATACAGATTTGCTGATCTTGCTCCTTCATTACTCCAGAACAGACAATGAGATCATCTACTTCCGTTCTGATGCAAACAAGCAGTCAAAAGAACACAGAGTGTATAACATTAACCTGTTGAAAGAAACTTTAGGAGACGATGTGTGCAATGAGTTGCTCTTTGTACATGCCTACTCAGGATGTGATTCTACTTCAAGGATTTTCGGCATCGGAAAAAAGTCAGCCTTCCGGAAATTAGTGAAATCTGATCCTGTCATGAAGTCCTGTGCTAGTGCATTCATCCTTCAAAACAAATCTCAAGAGGACATATCAGATCTTGGCAAAGACCTGATGGTTGATCTCTTTGGTGGCAAGTCTAATGATACGCTATCATCACTGCGCCATATCATTTTCACCAAAAAAGTGGCAACTGCTCAAGCATTTGTCACTTCTGAACGGCTCCCCCCAACATCACCTGCAACAATATTCCATAGCCAACGTGTGTACTTTCAAATTATGGTATGGATGGGGATGGCAAATGAAATGAACCCAACTGAATAGGGATGGAAACAGGAAAATGATCAGTTAATTCCAATTATGACCCAAAACAATGCTGCGCCTGACGAACTCTTGAACATTATCCATTGCAACTGTTTGGGGGGATGCAAATCCTCTCGATGCAGCTGCAGACGCTATGGACTCCGCTGCACTGCTGCATGTGGCCCTTGCCAAACTGAAAACTGTGACAATCCAAACAACACTCAAGAGGTTGATACTGAGGAGGAGGATGACACTCAAAACTGAACGCTCTGAAACTTATTCTATGGACAAAGGTGTTTGTGCATTAGGTGACAGCTGAAGGTCATGAGTTCAATTTCATAATGATTCAACAGCTCAGTAATATCCAAAGTTGTCTTAATGTGTTCCTTGCCCCAAAAAACCTGGGGATAGACATCAAGATCATTAAATTTGAGTCAATAGTTATGGACTTGCGGTCATTTGGAGGTGTTGGCGGCCATTATTGACGCCATATTGGATTTTTGTGTTACATATAATGGCCCACTTTCATTTTTAATGGTCTTAATGTGTTCCTTGCCCCCAAAAACCTAGGGATAGACACCAAGATCATCAAATTTGAGTTGATAGTTACATAGTTATGATCATTAAGAGGTTTCGGCGGCCATCTTGGACGCCATCTTGAAAAAAACACTTTTCCAGGGGTCCTACTTTGGTAAACCTTTAGTATGTTATAACGTACGCTAAACCCTACCAGAATCAGTTGAGAAACCTTTTGTAGCAATTTTTTGGGGGTTAAACTGTATTTTGACCTGACTATAGCGTATCCCTGGTGTTGGGCTAGCGGCAAGGGTGCCGGCTTAGGATCCTAGGATCCTGGGTTGGAATCCCGGTCTAATCGCTGAATTAACGCCAGGGGGGTTGACTCAGCCTGTCATCCTTCCGAGGTCGGCAAATTGAGTACCAGTTCACTGGTAATTCCCTGCTTGTCGTTAAAGGCGGCAAAAAGGGTTGGCGTCAGGAAGGGCATCCGGCCGTAAAACATTGCTTCAAAAAGGCGACCGAAAAACAACAACAACCACAGTTCCCGAAAAAGGCCAACCCCCGCTTGTGGGGAAAAATGGCCTCTAAAGGTGGTTTTTTTTTTGGTTTTTTTTATAGCGTTGATTTTAGTAATACACACTTATTTACCAAAAAATAACAATGCAAATTTGATGTATGTCGCCCAGGATCAGACGTTACATCGTTTTGTTTCGACCTCCGAAAAGGTGAAACTGCGCCAATTTATCAACTAAAAGTAAAGGTCTTGATGATAATGTTAATGTAGACATTCCCTTAGGAAAATAAAAAGGTACAAATGATGTCAGATGACCAAGCCAGAATTCTTAAAATTACTTTAAACTCAAAGTGCCCATTATTCTTTTTCCAGTTACACAAGTCCCAGAGATGCATTTAGGATAAATGAAGAAGAAGAAAGAAAAAAAGAAAAGAAAAAAAAGGAGAAACAAGATAGTATTTATCAATAATCTCGCCAGGGTATATATAGATTCGAGCAAATCTGAGAATGAACAATCTATACCGAAGTAGATCTGCATATGGACACTGACTACTATAGGATGGGCCATCCTGAATTGAAGAAGATAAAATTGTTATGCAATATAGGGCAAGACCCTATCCATTTTCATTGGCTGTATATTCCACCAAATTTTGTAATGATTATGTGAGGTACAGAATTAAAAAAAAAATTTTTAAGTCTATCTGCACGATTGTACTTAGAAGAATATACATTTTAAAAAACCAAAAAAAAAACATGAGAAAACTACACCTGCAAACTTCAAAAGGACAGCTAAATGGAATGTAAAACAAAAAAAAATATGCTGGAACACTGCAGTCCTGGCTCCGCAAAGGCAAGAGCACAATTTAGATGTGAGGGATCTCTGCCGTCACATCCGTGCCTCGCGTCTATTCGAGCATAACTGACCGGAGATAATAATAAACAACAGCACCAACAATTAATTGGAATTACACAGCTTTACATATGTAAGGAAAGGAGACACTTCCTGTGTAACAATGTAAAGGAGACACTTCCGATCAAGTTTAAGGTCGTTTTGGGGTTTGCATTTGTATCATCTTTTTGAACAAAATTAAATTCAAAAAAGCCAAAAGGTTACTTGGTCAAAGTGTGGCAGGAGCTGTTTTGTATTTTAAAAGCAGATATCCAATGCTCATGGAGCAGCTTGCACACACCATGCACGAAAAAAAAAAGAAAAAAAAAAAGGTGACGTCACAGTGTACTTTGACATTCATAAAGGACATGAGTAAAATTGACAAGGTATGAATCAGATTTGAACCTGAGAGTCCAGCATAATGAGCCATTGGTTTCAGATAGGAATGCTAAAACAAGCCAATGTTTATTACTAAAATAACCTTTAAACGAACCTCATGAGACCACCGTGTAAGATAACGAGCTAAATACTGCAATATACTGAAGTACCAAACAACGTGTATGGATTTTTTTATATAAAAAGGACACCCAAAGACAATCAACAGGCTTTTGTTGCTGTTGACCCTCACCACCCGCCCCAACTCGACCCACCCCGTCAATCCGATGCCCAACCACCCCGAAACCTAAACCATGCGCACACACAAGCAGCACGTTTTGACAATCCGTTTTTCTGCCTCAAATCCAGGTCTTAAGACAGTATTTGAGATGAAACGCCGAATTGCATTTGCATTTGCAACAGTTCCACCATGCACATGCTTGCTTCAAACAGGCTTTAATTCAGAGCGTTACCAAAAACAGGCCATTCAAAGGGTTACAGCAATACACTTTAATGTGCAACTTAAGAATGCAACAGCAAAGCAATGGAAAAACAAAACCATGTGCATCAACATGGTACTCAAAAAAAATATATATTAAAAAACAAAAACTTACTTGTGTATGGAACAAAATAAGCAAAACAGGACCAGCCACATGCTTACATGCAATACCGAGGTGATGGAAAAGTTACTGCCAACGACAAAATCCATTATAAAAGAAAGGTTATTTTGGGATGTTACTTTCCAACCAAAACGGTTAATGGAAGTTTATCACAGAAAGAGCCTGAGCTATTAGTCTACAGGGACTGTAAAGAGTCGAGGACTCTCGACGATATAAAATGTACAATGAGCATTTCACATATTTAACTCCAACTAGAAAAAAATATGTCGAAAACGAGGAAAAAGAAATAATTAATTAATTGGAATGCTCATCAGTTTAAATTTTTTTTTTTTTTTTAAACATTTTCTTCGCCAGTCATTCGTCAAAAACCATCCTGTCATTGTAATTCAGAATCAACCCAACACTGGCTTATTGCAACCTAGTTCGTTTGACTAGTGTGATCATGATAGATGCATTCTGGGCGCCAGTTATCTGCGGTAGTCCAGGCTTCCTCGCTGCTCCTTACCGTCAATTTTTATTGACCTCAGTTGCCCATCTTCCTCAATCTCCACTCTTTCGTTTCCGTTCTCCACAATCCTGCAAAGAATGTTGCAACATTAATATTATCTGCGAGTCGTAGCAGATCATTCGCCAATAACCACTGACTTGTTTGAATTCTGCTGGGCCGTCCTTGGCAGTGATAAAAATAAACAAAAATGATTTAAAAAATACCTCGAGTATGTTCTTGCACCCTGCCTGCACTTTTCCCTGGAGAAATAAATCGAGTGATAAAAAGAATGTGCCGCCCTTGGCACACTATTTTACACACACACTCTGAACTAGGAAATAAAACATGATGTGAATGCTTCGATGGATATGCCTCCACCTGTGTTAGATTTCCAACTGTTAGGTTTGATCTCAAAGGTCACATGAAAAATCAAAGGTCGCATGAGAAAGAAAAGATAGATACGTGAAAGAGACGAACAGATGCTTCGAACTGGAGTTGTAGTCTACTAGCTAAAGTACCTGGCATTGCCCCGGGAAATTCAATGAAATATGTATTCAAAAATTTCCAGCATGCCAATCACAAAACACATTACTCGATTGCTCCAGGGAAAAATGCAGGCAGGGTACAAGAACATCATCGAGGCCTGAACACTGAGGTGTTATAATAAACCTGTGCAAAGCAATCCTTTTAATAACAGGTGCATGCGCAAACACAAAATTTGTGTTGTTGGAAACAAATCACAACCTCAACATACAATCTTCACAATATATATTACTTGATTGCTCCCGAGAAAAAATATATGCAGGCAGTGTATTAGCACGAGACCCGATTGAGGCCTCAAGACCAATTAATTATCTGAGTTCGATATATTTTTTAATTTTCCAAATTTTTTTTATCCAAACATAGCCCTCGATTTTCCTCTGGATGAAAGAGGAGACCATGCAAAGTTTGGTTGCACTCGTTCCTGCAATGTCCAAATGCATAAACGAACAAACACACGCTTTCTTCTTTATATATTAGCCGAAATGATTTTCAAAGGGCACAAGAACTTTAAACTGTCGATCCCAAAATTGGGTTAATGTTTGTATTATAGTTCATAGAAGTCTCAATTTGGTTGAAATCTTTCAGCGATTCACAAGTTACTGTGGCAGCAACAAACCACCAACAGCTAACCCAAAACATGCCTCTGGACATGGAGGCTGTCGAAGAAGAAGAAGTGGAAGTGGAAGCAGAAGAAGAAAAAGAATAGACTAGCTGCAAGATTAGTGTTTTTTGACATCAAGACAATCCCGAATTTAAACAGTGCTGTGTCAATGCAAGCAGCAGATGTTGAACAGCTCACGTTATTGATGTTTGATGATTTTGGTTGCAAAGCCAAACACGTGGCAGAGGATCCCATTTCAACAAGGTACAATGTGGAACTAGAACGGCACTCAGTAGAGAGCATACCTCCACGAGGCTGAACAGTTTACGATTTGCCAGATCTGGATCCGGACATGAACTGAAACCTAATCGGCTTGTTCTTGCCACTTACCTTGAGCCACCAAGTTTTGTCATAATCCATCCACAACTTTTAGAAATACCATGCGATACATCTCGTTTTTGGCCCCATTACTTCCAAAAAAAATTTAAATTCTCGTATGTGGATACCGATTCGGATCTTCAGCAAAATTGAAAAGATTCATCCTTGGCACACACCCAACCTGTGCAGCAAGTTTTGTCAGAATCAATCCACAATTTTGATATATTGTACTATGTAATATATATATATATACACTACCGGTCAAAAGTTTTAGAACACCTCCATTTTATCAGTTTTTATTGAAATTTACACAGTTTAATGTCTCAATGTACTCTGAAATTAAGCATAGAACAAATAAACAATTGGAGACAAAAAAGAAATCATAGAATCATTTTGTTTAACAAAATTTAATTTAAAATTTTGACTCAGCAAAGTAGCCACCTTTTGCAGATATAACCGCCGAAAACACACGTGGCATTCTTTCTACAATGGAAATCAAATAATGTTCGGGACGTTCTTCCCAACACTGTTGCAGAAGTTCCCACAAATGTGTTGCGCTTGTAGGTTGCTTTGCTTTCACCCTTCTGTCCAGTTCATCCCAAACCAGCTCGATGGGGTTTAAGTCTGGAGACTATGCTGGCCATTCCATGATTTGCGGCATACCGTCTTGTCCTTTTCCTCGAAGGTAGTTTTGACATAGCCTGGAGGTGTGTTTAGGGTCATTATCTTGCTGTAGGATGAACCCCTGACCAACTAGGCGTATACCAGAGGGTATTGCATGGTGCTGCAAAATGCTGTGGTAGCCCTTTTGGTTCAGGGTGCCAGTCAGTCTGTGCAAGTCGCCGACTGGATCCAGCAAAAGAGCCCCAGACCATCACGCTTCCTCCACCATGTTTGACAGTTGGTGTCACTCACTGAGGAACCATCCTTTCGCCTACTCGACGGCATACAAAATCCCTGCGTGATGAACCAAAGATTTCAAATTTTGATTCATAAGACCTTCTTCCAGTCTTCAGTCGTCCACTGGCCGTGGGTGCTTCATGGCCCAGGCAAGCCTCTTTTTCTTATTTTGCCATCTTAGCAATGGCTTTCTTACTGCCACTCGACCTGTCAAACCTGCAGCTCGAAGTCTTCTCTTCACAGTTGAAACTGAGACTTGCTTACTTCGTCCAGTGTTAAGCTGTGCTTGAAGCTGTTGTCCTGTGAGCCGCCTATCACGCAAGTTGTTGACTCTCAGAAACTTGTCTTCTGATTCTGTTGTGGCTTTGGGTCTGCCAGACCTCTTCCTGTCAGTTTCCTCCAGTTTCCAAGTACCTTTTGATGGTGTAGTAAACTGTACTCACTGACACCTTGGCTTTCTTTGCAATTTCTTTGCAATGATTCTATGATTTCTTTTTTTTATCTCCAATTGTTTATTTGTTCTATGCTTAATTTCAGAGTACATTGAGACCCCCGTTAACTAACCCGCTAACCCCCGCTCTTGCAGGGAAAATGGCCTTAATATACATGTTGTGTTGTTGTTGTATTGAGACATTAAACTGTGTAAATTTCAATAAAAACTGGAAAAATTGAGATGTTCTAAAACTTTTGACCGGTCGTGTGCTTGTGCATATGTGTGTATATATATATATATATATACATATATATATATATATATATATATATATATATATATACACATATATATATATATACATATACATATATATACATATACATATACATATATATACATATACATATATACATATACATATATACATACATATATATATATATACATATATACATACATATATATATATATACATATATACATACATATATATATATATACATATATACATACATATATATATATATACATATATATATACATATATGTATATATACATATATATATATATATATATGTATATATATATATATGTATATACGTATATGTATATATATATATATATATATACATATATATATATATATATATATATATATATATATATATATATATATATATATATATATATATATATATATATATATATATATATATATATATATATATATATATATATACACATATATATATATATATATATATATATATATATATATATACACATATATATATATCTATATCTATATTATAATAGCCGTAGATGATTCTGTCTGTCTGTCTGTCTATCTGTTGGGTGTCTGTCCGGGGTGTGGCTTACTCGGTTTGCAGAGTAGCTCCACCCATAGCTCCACCCATTCTGGGAGTGGCTATAAACAAATATCCACCATTTTATTAACTCGCATAGCTTTGAGTCCTGTTTTGTAGGCCCGTGGTGTCTTGCTCTCCCCCAGTTTTATTTCAAATCAAATTCGATAAATCATTTCATTTTTCACAGTCGCTAACATAGTTTTAGACTCGGTTGAAAAAAAACGGGAAGAAAATCCGATGAAAGTTGCCGTTTATACAACGAAATGAATTCTCAAAGGCCTGTAACTTCAAGGCCATTGAGTCTCTCTCACGCCTTTCTAACTCACCATATGATTTCATTTTTATCGATGGTTTTACTTTTAGACTCGGTGTCAGCAATAATTGAGAACAATCCACACACGCGGGAAAATGCAGAGATATATTTTTTTAAATCGCGTCATGGTGTATCATACACCGCCCAACATGACACCGCCGGCAATGTGTCGATATATATTAAAAATTCGCTTTTGCTTTTCCGTTATGATATATTACTATTTCGTTTGATGATAGTCGTCACAAAAACGTCAACAATGATGCCGACATATATTTCTTCGTTTTTATTTCATTCAACATATTAGCCGGAAGTAAAATATGTTTCAGGAAATTACCGAGAGATATTTCTTCGTTTTTTTTATTAGTTATGTGCGCATACACTTTAAATAGGTTTATTTGAAATCTTTAATTTTCCACAAACATTCCACACACGCGGGAAAATGCAGAGATATATTTTTTAAAATCGCGTCATGGTGTATCATACACCGCCCAACATGACACCGACGGCAATGTGTCGATATCTATTTTAAATTCGATATATCATTTCATTTTTCACAGTCGCTAACATAGTTTTAGACTCGGTTGAAAAAAAACGAGAAGAAAATCCGATGAAAGTTGCCGTTTATAGAACGAAATGAATTCTCAAATGCCTGTAACTTCAAGGCCATTGAGTCTCTCTCACGCCTTTATCTCCAATCTAACTCACCATATGATTTCATTTTTATCGATGGTTTTAGAGTCGGTGTCAGCAATAATTGAGAACATTCCACACACGCGGGAAAATGCAGATATATTTTTTAAAATCGCGTCATGGTGTATCATACACCGCCCAACATGACACCGACGGCAACGTGTCGACATATATATTAAAAATTCGCTTTTGCTTTTCCGTTAAGATATATTACTTTTTCGTTTGATGACAGTCGTCACAAAAACGTCAACAATGATGCCGACATATATTTCTTCGTTTTTATTTAATTCAACATTATTAGCCGGAAGTAAAATATGTTTCAGGAAATTACCGAGAGATATTTCTTCGTTTTTTAAAATTAGTTATGTGCGAATACACTTTAAATAGGTTTATTTGAAATCTTTAATTTTCCACAATATAATTTACTTGCCATTTATCATTTGATGATTACGAGACAAATTCCTCTTGAGGATCGTGACAATTCATGCGCTGCGTGGAAACTTCTATTTCCAAAATGAATGAGACGATCGATGAAGAACGCAGACTTGAACAGGATGTAGCAAGAAGACGAATGAGACGGGCGAACGAGTCCATCGACGAACGTCAATGCAAACTTGCGGGGTCACCCGTGGGAATCCCACGGGCATGGATGTGTGTGACATTTCGACATATTGAGTTAGATGCTGCACATTCATTTTTACAAAATGGTTACTGGCAAGTCATCAGATCCAGAAATGGTGTAAAAACCACCGTTTAGAGGCCATTTTTCCCCGCAAAGCGGGGGTTGGCCTTTTCGGGGACCGTGGTAGTTGTTGTTTTTTTGTCCCCTTTTTGAAGCAATGTTTTACGGCCGGATGCCCTTCCTGACGCCAACCCTTTTTGCCGCCTTCAACGACAAACAGGGAATTACCAGTGAACTGGTACTCAATTAGCCGACCTCGGAAGGATGACAGGCTGAGTCAACCCCCCTGGCATTAATTCGGCGATCGACCGAGATTCGAACCCAGGATCCTAAGCCGGCACCCTAGCCGCTAGCCCAACACCAGAAATGGTGTCATGAACACAATTTATTTACGCACAAGCACAAAAGCAAGACGGGCCGATTTCCGATTCCGACGGGCCGACGGGCGAGACGGGCCGATTTCCGATTCCGACGGGCCGATTTGGAGCAAGAAAAAGAACGAGACGGGAGAAAAAGGAGAGAAACGAGACGGGGAAAGCCGATTGGAGAGGCGAGTGAGGCGCGATTGGAGAGGAGTGTGATGCGCGATTGGAGAGGAGTGTGAGGCACGATTGGAGAGGAGTGTGAGGCGTGATTGGAGAGGAGTGTGAGGCACGATTGGAGAGGAGTGATTGGAGGGGAGTGTGAGGCACGATTGGAGGGGAGTGTGAGGCACGATTGGAGAGGAGTGTGAGGCGCGATTGGAGAGGAGTGTGAGGCGCGATTGGAGAGGAGTGTGAGGCGCGATTGGAGAGGCGTGTGAAGGATTGGAGAGGAGAGGAGTGTGAGGGATTGGAGAGGTGAGGGATTGGAAAGGAGAGGGATGTGAGGGTTTGGAGAGGAGAGGAGTGCTAGGTGGAGAGAGGAGAGTGTCAGGTGGAGACAGGAGAGTGTCAGGTGGAGACAGGAGAGTGTCAGGTGGAGACAGGAGAGTGTCAGGTGGAGAGGAGTGAGGGGTCACATATTATGTGAAATAAATAAATTGTGTTCATCACACCATTTCTGGATCTGATGACTTGCCAGTAACCATTTTGTAAAAATGAATGTGCAGCATATAACTCAATATGTCGAAATGTCACACACATCCATGCCCGTGGGATTCCCACAGGTGACCCCACTAGTATATATATATATATCTATATATATATATATATATATATATATATATATCTATATATATATATATATATATATACATATATATATACATATATATATATATATATACATATATATATATATATATATATACATATATACATATATACATATATATATATATATATATATACATATATACATATATATATATACATATATACATATATACATATATATATATATATATATACATATATACATATATATATATATATATATACATATATACATATATATATATACATATATACATATATACATATATATATATATATATATATATATATATATATATACATATATATATACATATATATATATATATATATATATATATATATATATATATATATATACATATATATATATATATATATATATATATATATATAACAATATATATATTGTTGCAGTTTTTAGAACCTTCACTATCAAATTTAGCATTAAAATCCCTTATAAATAACCCGTGTACATTTCCGTAGAAAGGCGACCGGTCAAGCCGGGCAAGGCGACCGGTCCGGTTCGAGGGCAGGTAGGAGGGATCGGAACTGTTGCCCGCCCCCCCCCCCCCCCCGTGGTGGTGGCGTTCCACCCGGGCAAGGTTGGCCCATCGCGCCTGAAAGCGCGGGAGCTTGGTGCTTTAAACCTCGGTCCAACCAAACCTCCTCCCCTGAACCGAATGCGGGACGGACTCAACCTGCAGGCGACCAAACCACCCGCATTCATTGCTCGGCTTTGCGAAGCCGAGCTTTGAGAATGCAATGACGCACCGAGGCTCAAGTTTAATGGACATTTGGTAGGAGTAGGAAATTGATGATTGGCAAATGGGATTGGCAAAATTGATGAGCAAAATTTGATTGGCAGTGATTGGCAAATTTGATTGGCGAGAATTGGATGGGCAAAATTAATAGTGGGAGATGCCCGATGTGGTGGGATGGCAACTCTGCCATCCCTCACATCCACCCGGGCACATGAGCACTAGTTATGGGGTTATGGCGGTGAAAACCAAGCCAGGGAGGGTTTGGATAATTGTATAGGGACTTAGAAATGACCATAGGTAACTGTAGGGTTAAGTAGCGACATGATACCTGTAGTAGGGGACGTAGCAGATTAGTGGATTATAACGACGGGGGAGCGCAATAATATAAGGGGCGACTGGGAAGCGCGAGTTTTAGAAGGGCACAAGGTAGATCAGATGATGGTGTGTTTGTGGTTTATCGAATGAGGCATTGCATATGGAAGAATCTTTGTGTTGACCAAATGAGGCAATGCTCGTGAATGGTGCCATGTGTGTGTGTTGAAAGTGTATTCAGTAGCGTATTGTGAAAAGTGTGAGGTGATTGTGCATTGTATTGAATGAATGAAGAAGCCTGGGAGGAAGGAGGGTGCAGGTGGCACCAGGTGTGTGGGCACAGGTGTGCAAATTCAGGTGAGAGTGGTTGTGTGAAATAGCTGGTATGGAATACATGGAGTATGGAATGGATGGTGTGGAGTGAGTATGCTGGAAAATGTGGAGTGGAGTGGTTGGTGCGAAGGGAGTGTATGGGGAGGATGGACCCCTATCACGAATACCCGGGGAGGGTAGTTTAAGAGTTAGGTAGAGGGTATAGGTAAATTGTGGTTGGATATTGGCATCTGTGGTGCGTGTGGAAGAATGGTGTTTGGATGGGTGCATTAGTGACATGGAAATGGCTGGGCGTGTGGCCTGTTAGTGTGTGTGGTTGGTTGGACACCCGGCACTGAGGATGTCGGCCAGGTGAGGCCGCAGGTGGGCTCTGGGAGCCGGTAGAGTTGTTGTGGATGGGGCCCGAGGATCCGGAGGACGGACCCGGGTAGCCCAGTGCCAGAGAGGGCACCGAGGGGGTAAGTGCCAGGGAGGGCCTTCCCCAGTTAGATAGGTTAGGTAAAGGAGCAGGTAAGCTCGGAGGCAACTGCAGTGGCGGAGGTGTGCAGGTGAGTAGACCTGCTGGGAGAGCCACACGACTCAGTCCCGAAATTGTGCAGAGGCACAGGGAGTTGAATCGGGGGAGTGAGACCCCAAATAACCCCCGCTAATTTCACCCCAATTCCACTTTTTTGAAATACCAACTTCTGTCCTGGAAGTCCTTGGTGTCCTTGTGTTTTATACTTCTCCCTCCCCTTCACACGCCTCCTCCCCCCAAGCCCTCTCCCTGCTCTCAAATGTTGTGTTTGTGTGCTTCCCCTTCTCTCCCCATCTTGTTTTCCACTCCCTCTTTTTATATATTTTGTTTGTCTGGTTGATTTGTTTGTGAAGTAAATGTTAGCTCTTTCACGAGCCTCGATTCAGTATTCAAAAAAAACAAACAAACAAAAAAAAAATTGATGAGCACCACAGTTTGGTCAATGGGAATTGGTTTTTAGAACCGCATAGTGTAAGATGGCCAATGGTTTTACAGGGAAAGACCCCAGGTAGTGTAAAATGTGTTAATGTCATTTAGGAAGTAGTTAGGATTGAAATCTCCTCGCACCATCTGCATCCATTCACCTGAGGTGACAACAGAACTCCACACCGTGCCATGTGTTGTTGTTTTATTTTTGTGCAAATGTTTTGGAAATGTGAGACGCATCATGACGTGGGTGAGACATTGTGCTGGTTGTTCCATCTCTCCCTCCTTAAGAGGGATTGATGATGAATTGGTGATGGCAAATTTAGACATTGGGATTGTAACGAATTTGAAATTAGGGGAGATATGGGGAAGACATGACGGTAGTGATGAATTTGTAAATGTGTAGGTTTTGTAAATATGGGGTAAGGGCAAGGGTAGAGTAGGTGACAGGGGGGTGGCGTACGTTAGGAACGAGCTTTCTCACTTCGCTCGCCGTGCGCACCTCGCTTTGCATTACCTTGATTGATGTGTACCCTTGCGCCCTTGCCCTCGCTAATTCTGCTTTGTCTTCCTTCCCCACCCATGGACCGTGTTCTCTGGGCACTGAGGGGGAGCGTGCGGGAGCCCGCCATTGTGTGCCCAAATCCCCGCAACCAGCTGCCTGCATCCACGCACCACTTATGGACCACAGTACTGTGGCCGAGCACCACTTATGGACCACACGTTGTGTGGCATGGCCCCTCTGCTGGGACCGGCCAGGTTGGCCAGAGAAAGATCTTGCTTGCGGACCTCGGTGAGGTGGCACCAAGCCATACAGGTGGACCACCCATAGCTGG
The DNA here is from genome assembly GCF_964187855.1 of Myxine glutinosa. Taxonomy (NCBI): domain Eukaryota; kingdom Metazoa; phylum Chordata; class Myxini; order Myxiniformes; family Myxinidae; genus Myxine; species Myxine glutinosa. Next base: position 80,638,449 of record NC_136267.1, on the reverse strand, counting down.
CCCCTGTGGGCCATAAATAAAAATGGACGCGTTTTGTGCCTTTTTATTATGTCCAAATAGGCCGCAAGCAAAGAAGATCAAGAGGAAGAACATCATCAAGAACGACGGCCAGTAGAGGGAGCAGAAGACCCAGACCACCAGTTGTGTGTTTTTTTTGTTATTGTGCAATGTCGCACTGGATGGTGCGTGACTGTGCTCTTTGATTGGTGCTTATTGGTGCTGGTGCGTCGATGCAGTGCATGCTGTCTCCTCTCTCCCCACAGGATTCTCTTTTTGTTTCCTAAAACAAAAATAACAGGTCCTGGGTTGCGTTGTGTAAATAATGAAATAATGTCACTTGTAAATAATGCTCCCAACCGTAAATGTTTAGTTTGAAAATTAATTCCGAAATTCGGTTAGTTGTGGGTGTGAATCTGTTAGGTAGGGTACAACGTAATAGGGGGACATATTTTTTGTGTTTTTAAAACTGTCACACTCAGGGTCAGGTTAATACTAGAGGGAACTACACCTGAGTGTCACATTAAGTTAAAGTTTTCGGGGCGGGACGCCCCATGAGGAATGAGGGTGCTGTGTTGCAGTTTTTAGAACCTTCACGATCAAATTTAGTATTAAAATCCCTTATAAATAACCCCTGTGTACATTTCCCTTTAATTGGCTGTTAATTGAAATGATCGCACCTTAGCTAGTCCATGTACAAGCAAGTAGCCAATCATAGAACCTCTCGATGGTTATATCCTTATTCTGTGTTCCAGATAAGGCTGTGTGTCCAATAGTCGATCTTACGTTGCACCAAATCAAATAAGATAGATCCCCTTTTCGATGGCCCCAAAGCCGACATTTCCAACAGCATTCAGACTCCATTACGCACGCGGTCAACTCGGAGAAGAAGGGCGTGGCCCGCCCATCGTCATCAAGAGGTGGAGTCAAGAAGCCCTTACGACCAACCAGGATTCGGTGGGCATGGCTTGGCTATATAACCCGTGACGGGAAGCCCCCACCGCCAGATGAGAGAGGGAGCACGAATCAAGAGTTCTGTGAAGGAGGTGCGTGATCCAGCTGAGCGTGAAAGAACGCAGGAGGCAGATAACGCAGGGGGCAGAGGATGCCGAGAAAGCTGCCGGTGCAAAGCCGAGTGCGTGGAGTCACCGTTTGCTCACTTCCAGCCCGGAGCTGGAGCGGATGTCGTTGCCGTGTTTTCCCGCCGCACCTTCCAGCCCTGCCGTTCTGCACAGACCCTTCTTCTCCCTCCAGCCAATACTACCTGCAATTCCCCATTCGTGTGAGTCTGCCCGTCGTCTGTCCTTTGTGTTGTCTGGGATTTAAGTAAGCCTGTTTAAGTTAAAGAATTGCCCTGTGTATCTGCTTCTTCCTCTTCACTGTAAATTACTTCTGTAGTGAAATTATACCAAAGTTGAACCCAGGAGTGATACTCCCTTAAGCCACTGAGGGTCGTCTATAAGACCTGGGACATCCACGACGCTGAGCCACTCCTGTGACATTTACTACGACATGTAGTCCTGTAGTCTTGAATGGTACGTACCCGCACATATATGCTAGACTCGCTTGCTTTGACTATTATTATCGGTCCTTTCTGTATGATACCAAGATCCTGATATCTATTGCATGATTGTATTTTTACAGGATGATGCCAGAGATCTAATTGTGATTAAGCCAACCTATGGGACAAAGTTGTGGACATGATTGATTTCCACGACATTTAATCACAATTAAGATCTACGGAAATTGCGGGACACAAGATGATCAATGTACCGACACTCGGCGCCGACCCACAAGCTGAGGATTCGGGCTCGGAGTTCACTCACTGGCTCAAAACGCTGGAGAACCAGTTCGGCGCCCAGGATGCCGTTCCCACCGCTGAAACGAAGCTGTCTGTGCTGCAAACCAAAGTCGATCACCGTGTCTACAGGAGCATCGCACGATGTACGACGTACGATACCGCCGTGGCAGAACTAAAGCGACTTTACATTAAGAAACAGAGCGTGGTGTACAACAGGCATCTGCTCGCTACGTGGCGTCAACAGCCCACTGAGTCGATCGATCGCTTCGCCCAGGAGGTGCGACACCTCCTCGCGGACAGTACTCAAGACGCTTTCGTCTCTGGGATCAGCTCTTCAAGTCTGAGACTCAGACTTTTGGAGACAGCTGACCTGACGTTCGCGGAGGCACTACGGGTGGCCAACATTTACACTGAGGCCCGGGAACAATCTACCGCTTATGACCACGCACGGGTCGTTGCGGGGACTTCTCAACTCGCGCAACCGGAGAGGGCTACCGCCGAGGATACGGGTGCGGACTCGACTATGGCCGAGCCCCTGGCCGCTCCCGAGGTGGACTCGGATTCCGGCCTGGCAGCAGCTACAGCAGCAAGGCCAAGGCCGGACCGGAACGCGATGTGTTACTTCTGTGGCAATCGACAGCATCCCAGGTCGGCGTGTCCGGCTCGGGAAGCAATATGCCATTTGTGTTCTACTAAAGGACATTTTGCAAAAGTCTGCAAGAGGACCGCGCGGGGCACACGAGCTCGTGCGACCTTGAATGGGCTTATCGCTGAGCCAACGGACCGAGCACAGAGCGGGGCGCCTCACCCGGCTTTGATGAGCGGTCCTCCTCCTCGTGGGCCCCTGGCTGCACGCACGTCCTTGGTGAGATACATCGGGCCGCCAAAACAAATGGTGCGAACACGACCGGCCACGGAGCGACCGACCTTGACTGGCGTTCGAACGCCCTCCTCAAACAAACGACAAGCTTCTGCTTTGAAAGCTCCTCCTGATTTGCAGCAAACGCTGCACGTGACACGAGCGCCATCCGACGGCAGCTCGTACGAACGACACGCTCTTGCTCCAGCACATGAAAGTACAATTGACTGCGATCTTTCGCACGCGACACGAGCGCCATCTGACGGCGGCTCGTACGAACTACACGCTCTTGCTCCGGCACGACCCACTATGCGTTTGGCACGGGGGCCCTCCGGAGGCTGCTCAAACGACCGGAAAACTGCAGCCGGTGTGGGATCCACACGCAAGGCGCGATATTCTCGCTCGGACGGCACAATACCTGCCGGATCTTCCGGCCTTGATCAGGCCATTGTTCCGCTCTTGGTCGAAGGCATTTTTGCGCGGGCCCTAGTCGACACGGGGTCTATGGATAGTTTTATCGATCAGCGGCTGGTGCGTCACCATGGGTGGCCAGTCCTCGGGACTACACGACGGATCTTCATGGCCTCCCAAGGACTTAGGCTCAGCACGAAGGGGGAATGTCGATTGAAACTTGTGATAAAGGGACGCATGTTTCCCGATGTACATCTCATGGTCTTTCCTGCATTATGTGCTGACATTCTGTTAGGACACGATTTTCTTAAGCGACATGGACGTTTGGAAATGGAATTCGGTGGGACGGACACGCTTGCTGTGTGTGCACTCGCGAAAATGGAAATTGAGCCTCTTTTGCTGTTCCCCAACCTGACCACTGACTGCACTCCTGTAGCGGCAAAATTGCAGCGCTACTCACGAGCAGACGCGCAATTCATTGCGGAAGAAACGGCCCAGCTCTTAAAGGACGGTGTTATCGAACCTAGCCGGTCGCCGTGGCGGGCCCAGGTCTTAGTGGTGCGAAGTGAGGCCCATCGCCAGCGCATGGTAATCGACTACTGACAGACGGTTAATCGCTTTACACAGCTGGACGCCTACCCCTTACCGGGGATGGACGCGCCAGTACGACAGGTGGCCCAGTACTCTGTCTACAGCACTCTCGATCTGCGTAGTGCGTATCATCAGATCCCCATCTCTAGGGCTGATCGCATCTATACCGCCTTTGAATCGGGTCAAAGGTTATACCAGTTCACCCGACTACCTTTTGGGGTGACGAACAGGGTCGCCTGTTTTCAGAGGGCTATGGACGACCTCATTACTAAGGAGAACTTGACAGATGTCTTTGTATATCTGGACAATCTTACGGTTTGTGGGTATGACCAGGGGCATCACGATGCTAATCTGAAGCGCTTCCTCGAGGTCACGCAGAGGTATCGCCTGACCATGAATGAGGCTAAGTGTCGTTACTCTCTACGCACGATAGATCTTCTGGGGTACACCGTGACCCATGGCTCGGTCTCTCCGGATAAGGAGCGTCTGCGACCTTTGCTCGATATGGCTCCGCCTAGCGATCGGGCTTCGCTGAAGCGCGCTCTCGGGCTGTTCGCCCACTATTCGAAGTGGGTGCAAAATTTCTCCGCGAAGCTCCGCCCCCTCGTGGCCTGCGACACGTTCCCCATGAGCCCGGCGCCTTGGCGGCCTTCAGGCCGACATCGCTGGCACCGCTGTGGCGGCGATCAACGAGAGCGAATCTTTCGTCTTAGAAAGTGATGCCTCGGATCATGCGATAGCGGCAACTCTCTCCCAAGGGGGGCGCCCGCCCTGTGGCTTTCTTTTCGCGGACTCTCACCTCCGCTGAGCGGAGGCATTCATCTGTCGAAAAGGAAGCGTACGGAATCGTCGAGTCGATTCGGCGATGGCGACCGTACTTACTCGGGCGATGCTTCCAAATCATCACGGACCAACAAAGCGTTGCGTTCATGTACGACACCTTACATGCTCAACGTATTAAGAATGAGAAAATCACTCGCTGGCGTATCAAACTCGCCGACTTCTGCTACACCATCAAATACCGCCCGGGGAAGGATAACCTGGTCGCCGACGCCTTATCAAGGCCGGCAACGTGCGCGGGGATCGTAACTTTGGAGGGACTGCGCACTTTGCACGACACTATGTGTCATCCAGGGGTGGCGCGTTTCGCTCATTTTGTGCGCAGTGGTAATCTGCCATACTCGATTGAGGGCATCCGCCGGATGTGCCGTGACTGCGCTATATGTGCAGAACTCAAACCGCGTTTTTACAACCCTCCCATGGGGACGCTGGTTAGGGCTACTAGACCGTGGGAGAGATTGGCAATGGATTTCAAAGCACCGCTGCCGGAGTCGAGCAACTCTCGTTATCTGCTCACTATCATTGATGAGTACTCGCGATTCCCTTTTGCTTACATGTGCGGGGATATGACGGCTGCCACGGTCATACAGTGCCTGCAGAATTTGTTTTCTATGTTTGGGTATCCGGCCTACGTGCATACCGATCGGGGTGCGGTGTTCCTGTCTCAGGAGGTGAGAGGTTATTTGCTCCAAAATAATGTTGCTTCGAGTTACACCACACCGTACAGACCCCAGGCGAATGGGCAGATCGAACGCTTCAATGGGATTATATGGAGGGCCGTCATGCTAAGCCTCCGGACCCTCGGCCAGGGTCTCGATAAATGGGCTTGGTCGCTACCTGCGGCTCTGAACACAATCAGGGCTCTCCTATGTACGGCCACCAACCACACTCCTCACGAAAGACTGTTCCACCACCCCAGAAGCTTGGGTAGTATCCGATCTTTACCCAGCTGGCTCGCTGAACCGGGGCCGGCCTATCTCAAACGAGCGGTGCGCACAAGCAAGTACGACCCCTTTGTAGATAAGGTGCAGGTACTCCAGGCTAATCCCGAGCATGCTCGTGTGATGACGGCAGATGGACGCGAGACCACTGTCTCCGTACGCCATCTCGCCCCTTGTGGGGTCATCGACCCTTATAGGGATATCGACGAACCGATCTACGAGTCTATGGACTCTACCGAAGCTTCCACTATGGAACTTTTGCCGTCACTTCTGTCGTCACCTACACCCCTGCCTGAAGGCTCTGAGGTGCCCCCTCCGACACCTGCCTCCAGCGGCTACTCCGACGCAGGGGACTCCGGGCTTGGGGACGCCGTACCCGGTAGTTTCCGGACATGAGCTGGCAGGGTAGTTCGCCACCCCGACCGTTACGGGTGGACCGACTGACATGGAATGACGTCCCCAATCAATTAATGCTGACGCACGCTTGAGATCTGCCTTGCGGCAGTATAGTTCTAACGGCGGGGAGAATGTAGTGAAATTATACCAAAGTTGAACCCAGGAGTGATACTCGCTTAAGCCACTGAGGGGCGTCTATAAGACCTGGGACATCCGCGATGCTGAGCCACTCCTGTGACATTTACTATGACATGTAGTCCTGTAGTCTTGAATGGTACGTACCCGCACATATATGCTAGACTCGCTTGCTTTGACTATTATTATCGGTCCTTTCTGTATGATACCAAGATCCTGATATCTATTGCATGATTGTATTTTTACAGGATGATGCCAGAGATCTAATTGTGATTAAACCAACCTATGGGACAAAGTTGTGGACCTGATTGATTTCCACGACAACTTCGGTCTTCTCTTTCTTTGCGTTTGTGTACATAATAATAAATCCTGTTATTTCTTACCTTTGGCTTCTTCTTTCTCATCCGATCACTTTAGAGATTTCCCCATTGAGTTCCTGTGGTGTGATTTCGGCCAACGCTTCATAATCGGGTTTAGTCCCTTGATAACGGCCCGGATTCCAGACTGCTAAACCGCTCGGCAAAATACCATCTTGTCCGGGATTCGAGCGGTACTTGTCTCCCTGTTCTGCGGAGCGATTGATAAAGGTATTCGGGCTAATACCTGGACCAATAACCCTGATCAATCCCCCCCACAAATGGGCATTACAAGTACCAGAACCGGCGGAGACGGCCAGCTTAACAGGACAAGGGGATTAACCCCCTCCTCCCCCCCCCCCCCCTTGCTAACGGGAGTGCCGTCCCGTGTGTGTGTGTGTGTGTGTGTGTGTGTGTGTGTGTGTGTGTGTGTGTGTGTGTGTGTGTGTGTGTGTGTGTGTATATATATATATCTGCAAGTCTGCAAGGCTAGCCCCCACTCTAGCAGGGAAAATGGCCTTTAAAATGCATGTTGTGTTGTTGTGTATCTGCAAGTGGGTGGAGTGGTAGCATGAGGGTAGTCCTCCACCTCCTGCTTCAGGACTGCCAGGTTTCGAGGTTTGTTGGCGTAAAGTTCACCTTTGGCGGCAACCCAAAATAAAGAAATTCAATGTTTTATAAGAGCATATATATATACTAGCGGGGTCACCCGTGGGAATCCCACGGGCATGGATGTGTGTGACATTTCGACATATTGAGTTAGATGCTGCACATTCATTTTTACAAAATGGTTACTGGCAAGTCATCAGATCCAGAAATGGTGTAATGAACACAATTTCTTTATTTCACATAATATGTGACACTCTCCTCTCCTCTCCAATCCCTCACCTCTCCAATCACTCACACTCCTCGCCTCTCCAATCGCTCCTCACTCGCCTCTCCAATCGCTCCTCACTCGCCTCTCCAATCGCTCCTCACTCGCCTCTCCAATCGCTCCTCACTCGCCTCTCCAATCGCTCCTCACTCGCCTCTCCAATCGCTCCTCACTCGCCTCTCCAATCGCTCCTCACTCGCCTCTCCAATCGCTCCTCACTCGCCTCTCCAATCGCTCCTCACTCGCCTCTCCAATCGCTCCTCACTCGCCTCTCCAATCGCTCCTCACTCGCCTCTCCAATCGCTCCTCACTCGCCTCTCCAATCGCTCCTCACTCGCCTCTCCAATCGCTCCTCACTCGCCTCTCCAATCGCTCCTCACTCGCCTCTCCAATCGCTCCTCACTCGCCTCTCCAATCGCTCCTCACTCGCCTCTCCAATCGCTCCTCACTCGCCTCTCCAATCGCTCCTCACTCGCCTCTCCAATCGCTCCTCACTCGCCTCTCCAATCGGCTTTCCCCGTCTCGTTTCTCTCGTTTTTCTCCCGTCTCGTTCTTTTTCTTTATATATATAGCTTTTTCTTTATATATATATAGCTTTTTTTTCCCCCATATCTCAATCGCGAAGAATCACTTGAAACATTATTGTATCCAGATCCGAATCTGGATCTTCACCCAAATCTAATCATTTTGTCCTCGTCACGTACCCAACCTCTCCATCAAATTTCGTTCAAATTCGCCCACAATTTTGAGATATCTTGATCACACAGACATACAAACATACAGACAGGGGTGAAACATAACCTCTGCTGTCACCAAAACAATCAAAGAAGGCACAGCCAGCACCAAGGAGGTGTCAATGCAGATGTATAGAGCATTTTTCCTAAAGGCTAAATGTTTATAAACATATTCATGTGTGTAACATCCTCAGTCTCGTTTATCAACATGGGACGTACTTGCGAGTTGTAATCCGCTTCCCATTGATAACCTTGGTGGTTGTGTTGACCGAGCGGAAAGAACCCCCTCCATGGTTTCCAACAGAAGATGATGAGGAAAAGGTGGCAAAACTGTCACTGAAGTTAAATGGGTCTAGAAAAGAAAATGGGGGAAAAAAAAAAAATTAACAAAGAAAGTACACAGCATAAATTAATTGTAAAAGGTTGTGTGCAGGTTTTGAAGAGTACTTTGTGGTAAACAACAGTTGCAGTTCGAACTCGAGAGTTAATAGAACACGTTACCCCAAGCAGTGTCTAAGTGTAGGCTATATTTCAGCTTAAATAAAATAAGGATTTCAAAGATCGTTTAAAAAAAAAAAATTCCATTAGTTTAGTGCTAATGAATCATCTTCCTACACCCCTCCATTCAACATGTCCAAGTACAGCTAAACGGAAGGGGTTTTGAAAGTGCAAAGAAGGCGACTTGTGTTCTACAGTGTTCACGTATATAATTCAATATAAATAAAATAAAGATTGTACAAATTATTTATTTCCGGAATTTACCGCCATTGACGCAGGGTCAATTACACCACCCTATCTGACACTAATATTGGCAGCATTGGTTTCCTTATATCTGAAAACATATAAAAAGACATTTCATTCATGTTTTTATCATACATACACTTGTCAGTTAAGGCATTTTATAATTTTTTTGAAAAATCTGTGAAAAAATTGCTTACCAATAGCTTTCTTCACCAATGTGTTCATGTAGGTGTCTACAAACACCTCTCAATTTATTCCTTCCCAAATCCTTGGGGAAAAGTCAAAATTCAAAATGGCGTCCAAAATGGAAAAATTGTGGATAAAGTCATAGTTTGGCCAGAAATTTAATACTTCATATGGGGAAGAAACCACAAAAATATTGTTCTAGGACAATTGTGAACTCTTGCCAAGCATATTTGTATTATTATCTTGCTTTATATCCAAGATGGTGGCCAAAATGATGTCCAAAATGGCCGCTAAAATGTGAAAATTGTGGATAAAGTCATAGATTGGCCAGAAATGTAATAATTATTATCTTGCTTCAATAATAGGTGTCTACTGAGACCTCTCAATTGATTCAGTATGGAAGGGGATGTAATAGCTGCACCTGGCCATGGCTTGAGGTATTTCATCTGTGATGATCCTGGGACTGAGATGCAGAAGCTGTCAAAAGTCACCCAAAAAGGCCACTCACAGATGTTATCATATTCTGAGTGCGTGGACGATGCGGCGCTGATCAGGAGACTAAATGAGGACTGGAAAAACGGAGATGACCCCAAGTTGAGATATCATTTGGATTGCAGAACCGAGTTATACAATCGTGTGAAAAGTATATCCACTGCAACTGCAACTGCTAATCGTAAGTTTTTAGATTATCATTCAGAAGAAGTAGCCACTTGCAGAGATTTCGATCCCAATCTGTTATAAGTTGTGATGTTGCAAATGAAGAAAAACTAACCAAAACTACCTTTCTACACAATCCATTCCCTAGGACAAGAAGAGGAGGACCGAAGGTCAGGCAGGATGAAAAGACGACGGGTATTCTCTGGGTCAAGTACTTCAAGTGCCGGCAGCTCCAAGTCCAAAACCCCATCAGTACACCTTGTCTACCGTGATGTTTGTATACTCTAACGAAGGCATCAACGTTGGAGCATTGGCCAGATACCCTGGTAAGTTGCCTGTCAGCCTGTCACAAGCAGGGTCATGCAGAAGTTAAAATGAATGTCTTGAGAATTAATATTTCTTTTTTATTTTTCTTGCTCCTTACTGTACTACTCGAAGTCGAATCATCTAATCATGAACCTAATCCTAGATATGTGACTATTTTAAAACATACCTATCTTCCAGACAGAGCCCGGAAGTTGTATCGTGCACCTGACAATCGCTACATGAACCGACTGAAAAGGAGCTTCATGGAGACAGCAGAGAGCCGAGGAGATGCCTGGGGAAATGAGGTCGCCGGTCACCTGTCTGGGATTGTAGATTTGGTAGCAGAAGAGGCACTGCATCATCTTCGGTGCAGGACCCTGTTCGAGCACCCAGTTGAAAACTCTAAGGTATTGACTATCGAATAAATGAATGACCCCTTTGGATCTCTGACGGATTTTTTAATTAGACTAGAAGTCCATGACTCCATGGATAATATTCTTGGGGCAAATTTTTTTTTTTTTTGAAGTCAATCATTTCAATTAAAAATTAAATATTATTTCCTCAGGGGGTCAATCATTTCAATTAAAAATTAAATATTATTTCCTCAGGTCGGACGGCCTCTTGACGAAGAGAAACAATTGCTGTTTGAGAACTTGTGCAAATGGATGGATGAAGAAGTGGAACACGGTGTGACAACTCTCGCAGAGATCCACATGAAGATGGTAGAGCTTGACCCAACCGAGGACAAAAGTCTGGCATACGGCCGGCGATATCTGAAAACAAAGCTTCAGCAAGAGTAAAATGAGTCTCTCTACTTCACGTCGTTAGAGAAAAGAGCGGACATTGTGTGCCTGAAAGACACGACAAATGCAATCCTTCGAGACTACCGTCAACAGGTCACCACCCCCTTGCACACTGTTGACGATGCTGAATTCAAAGAGCTCACGATTACAACTGCCATCAACCTAATCTGTGGAGACTTGACGAGAGTTCCGCTTACCCGTAAGCAATACCCTTCCGTGGACAGCATGACCAATACAGAGAGCCAGCTCGCTCTGATTCCCAACAGCCTCCAGCAGTTACTGAAGCTGATCGTAAAAACTGATGAAAAGGTGGCAGTCTGGGGCCAGAACCTGTTGAAAGCCTACCGCCCTCGGTCAGCAGTGATGCCCTCTCAACTCGGACTCACGATTCAGCTTGACCACAAGTTTGGATCTAAGTGGTTGATTGAACGTTGTCAGCACTTAGGATACTCCGAGTCGTATGCTGAGCTCCATCGCTATAAGCATTGTTACTTGAGTGTGAAACATGGACTTGGTAGCATGGATTGGGATACCGTGATCACAGACAAAGATGAAGCAGGAGCCGTGGAGATCGAGGAAGCAGAAATATCTTCTGAAGTATCACTGAAATATCACCGGACTATCTTCTGAAGTTTGTCTGCTGCAACTGTGAGGGGGAATGTAGCACACTCAGGTGCTGCTGTAAAAAGCAAGGAGTCAAGTGTATTTCTGCTTGTGGCAACTGTCATGGTAACTCTTGCCAGAACATCAACCAGCCAGATGACGAGAGGAGTGTGGGATATGCTGGGGATTAGGATGAGTAGGGTGAACTAGAGAACTGACTAACCGAGGTTTCAATTGAGATACATTTCTATTTCTATATAAAGCTATGACTTTATCCACAATTTTCACATTTTAGCGGCCATTTTGGCCATCATTTTGGCCACCATCTTGGATATAAAGCAAGATAATAATACAAATACGCTTAGCAAGAGTTCACAATTGTCCTAGAACAATATTTTTGTGGTTTCTTCCCCATATTAAGTATTAAATTTCTGGCCAAACTATGACTTTATCCACAATTTTTTCATTTTGGACGCCATTTTGAATTTTGACTTTTCCCCAAGGATTTGGGAAGGAATAAATTGAGGTGTTTGTAGACACCTACATGAACACATTGGTGAAGAAAGCTATTGGTAAGCAATTTTTTCACAGATTTTTCAAAAAAATTATAAAATGCCCTAACTGTGTGAAGATATGACAATAAGTAGATTTGTACAATCTTGGAGTTAGGGTTATGCTCAATAGTACCAGTCGGGTGCCCTCTCCTGTATCATTCCCATTATCTTGTGCACAAATAATCTCCCAAAAAAGTTTGTATATACCCATTTGCAAGGTTCCACCCTTGGCGACATGACAAAGTATTCAGCCCCTTCAGTCAGTACTTGGCCGAAACACATTTTGCAACAATGACTGAGTCTTTTTGGATCGGTCTGTACCAGCTTTGCTGGTGAAATCTTTTCCCATTCTTCACATGAAAATGGCTCTAGTTCTGCAAAGTTCGATAGGGATCGTCAATGGACTGCAATCTTAAAGTCTCACCATAAATTGTCAATTGGATTAAAGTCAGGACTAAGACTGGGACACTCAAGAACATTTATTTTCTTATTATTCAGCCACTCGAGTGTGGCTTCAGCTGTGTGCTTCAGATTATTGCCCTGCTGAAATGTGAATCTCCTGCCCAGTTTCAGATTCATGTCTGACTCAATCAGGTTTTCATCAACGATTCTCCTATACTTTGCGTCCGTCGTCCATTGTCCCTTCTTTCCTGGCAAGATTGCCAGTCTCTGCTGATGAAAATCAGCCCCATAACATGATGCTGCAACCACCATGCTTGGCTTGGCAATAGGGATGGTGTTGTTTAGGTGATATGAAGCGTTAGGCTTGCGCCAGACATACCACTTTGAATTTAGACCAAAAAGTTCGATTTTATCTCGTCTGACCACAAAACTATTCTCCTATGCACCACCCAAATAAAGATGCGTCAGAATAACATGCTGCATGCTTGGAACAACATCGCCTTTAGGGCGGGTACTCTGCTAGTATCTCCAAATGAGCTTCCAAAGCCATCTGCCAATCTGTACCAAGAATCAAGTGCTTCAGACCCTGGACTGCACAAAAACGTGCACATGGCCTTCATCCCAAATACCATGGAATATAGCTCTGCAAAATGGATTGATGCTGCTGCTGCTGCTGCTTATCCTGCTCCCCTTGAGGCTGTGGAGTTGAAGGCCCACTGTGCCACTGGAATCATGCGAGAAGAGACAGTCTCATCATCCTCTCTTCCCCCACCCTACAGTTAATTATAATGCAAGACAATGTCCATGTCCTAATGCCAGAACTGCTTTAACATACCTTGGAGAAATATATGCCAAAATTATGGAGTATCAAGTAAAACATCCAAACCTCATTTCCTAATGCACATCGCTGGAATATGAGAATGGTTTAATGCTCCTGGTGAACTTTGCATATGAGGTTGTGAGTAAGGAATATATTTGACCAAATCTTACTCACACAATGACTTCCTGTTAAGGGTTTGCTGCACGTGGACATCCGATTGGCAGTTCCTCCTTCCAGTGGATCTAAGCTTTCTTCCTTCTGTCATGTTATGTTATCTTATCTTTCTGGTGTACTACGATTCCAGACATTGTATTAAAATGGTTTCATTCAGAATAGTCCTAGATTTTGGATGTGATGGGGAGCTTTACAGCAAAGGAACATGGTGATATCACTATGGAGCCTGACATCCTGGAGTCATTTAACTGGTGAAGCATTGTGGTTCTGGGTATAGATATTTTTCCAGAAACCATAGTAAGTTGCAGTAATAATGATCAAATTAGATAGATAGGTACAGGTATCTCTCGCTTAATGAAAATACGGAGAATGAAGGTTCACTACAACAAATGGCTTCATTTCGGGCTATTCGTCGCTTAACGAAGGTCTTCCTTCGCTACAACAAAGGAGCAGCCCCTACAGCAGTGTCTGGTGATCGAGCAACATCACTAATATGGTGATACGTTCCTCCCCAACCCCTCCCCCCCCCACTGATTAACAATTCAATGGGGCGATTCACTTTTCAAAATTGCGAATAATTATCTTTTCAGAATGAAAGGGATTAAAAAATTTTTTAGGGCCGTGGGGTTTCTTCCACCACCGTCCTGTAAAGAAACTTGGACTCAAGATCGTCTTGGTAAGTGTTATAACTAACTTACTTTTATTGTGCTACTGTTTTTACTATTAGGTAAATAATAATAATATAACGTCACTTGCAACAAAAACCATCGTGATACCAATCATATGACTTCACTGGTAGAGCAGAAAATGACAGTTAGGAAACTATGTGTAATTTTTCCATAATAAATAATTGAAAACAAAATGCCACATAACGAGGGTTCGCTATATGAAGGGATATAAAGATGCTTAACCTCTTCGCTAAGCAGGAGCTACCTGTATGGGCAAAACAGATGTTGAAACATGCGCATTTCAAACTTTTAAAATTTAGCTTTTTCACATAAAACCCTACCCAAGCAGTCCGTTATTATTATAGCATCATTTGTGGTGGGGGTGGGGAGGGGACAGTTAACAGAGAGCAGCAGGGCAAAAAAAATAAGAATTGCCCGTTTCCAGTTACAGGCCACAGAAAAATAGGGTTGGTAAGGGTGGAAACATTTGTACGTTTCCAGAGATCCTCCCTCAAAGGTATTTTTTGGCATACAGCAACCACTATATCTCATTCAGATGTTGTTTACATGGGCTGAAATCCATCAAAACATTCGAGTCGGAATTCTATTGTACACCGAACCTTTCCTATGCCATCTCCAGGCATTGCAAATCGTCATTGCTGGGCACCGAAGGGGGCTCGGCAGTGACGCACGCTGAAAGGGAGTACTCAGTTTTCACTCTGGTTGTTGTCTTTCTTGTTTTTACACCGCACCTTTCCTATGCCATCTCCAGGCATTGCAAATCGCCATTGCTGGGCACCGATGGGGGCTCGGCAGTGACGCACGCTGAAAGGGAGTACTCAGTTTTCACTCTGGTTGTTCTCTTGCTTTCTTGTTTGTTTGTTTATTTGTCCGGGCGATATCTCAGCCATCCTTTGAGCTGGGAAGCTGAAATTTCGGCACAATAGTGAGCAAGTCCTTCCTCAAAAACGATATTTTTTGTTTTTTGATTAATCGAATAATTGAGGAGTTATTTAATTATTAGCGATTAATTAAGTACTTATTTAATTAATCAAATTTCCTTTCTCTTCTGACCATTAACTCAGGCACCTTTTGAGTTAGGAAGCTGATATTGGGACATGCCAATGACCAGGCGATTTGGCTGCAAAGGCTATTTTTGATTTATTAATTAAGCAATTAATCAATTAATCGATTAATTATTTAATTATTCGATTAGTGACTAAAAAATTTTTTTTTTTTTTTAGTTACAGATTCTGATGAAATGGTGGTGGTTTATGTGTTCTCTGACCAAATTGATTAATAATTTAATTTTTTTATGATTATTATTTATTTATTTTCATTATTAATCATTTATTTATTTTCTTTCTCATTTGCCCAATATCTCAGGCACCTTTTGAGCTCGGAAGCTAATATTTGGACATGACAGTGACCAAGTGATGTGGCTATCAAGGATATTTTTGATTTATTGATTAATCATTTAATCGATTAATTATTAATTGATTAATTAATTAATTATTTAATTTTTTATTAATGACTTCTTTAATTACATTTCTAAAAGATACATCTTCGGATGAAGCACGAGTGGTTTAGTTATGCTATTAGCCAATTGATTAAGAAAATATTTTGTGATAATCTTTTATTGATTTTAATTATACAATTAATCAATCAATTAGTGTACACCTCTCCCTCTCAATGCAGCCTCAATAAGCTGCACTGCGGTATTGCCGGGCGCCGGAGGTGCCCCGGCAATGCCGCGCTGTAGGATATTTAATTATTTGGCATGGGGGCGATGTACTTTGAATGTATCTGTGCTTGTCTTTACTTGTTGTACACCGCACCTTTCCTATGCCATCTCCAGGCATTGCAAATCGTCATTGCTGGGCACCGAAGGGGGCTCGGCAGTGACGCACGCTCAAAAGGAGTACTCAGTTTTCACTCTTGTTTGTTTTCTTGCTTTCTTGTTTGTTTGTCCGGGCGATATCTCAGCCATCCTTTGAGCTAGGAAGCTGAAATTTCAGCACAGTAGTGAGCAAGTCCTTTGTCAAAAACAGTATATATATATTTTTTGAATAATCAATTAATTGAGGAGTTATTTAAGTATTAGCGATTAATTAAGTACTTATTTAATTAATGAAATTTCATTTCTCTTCTGACCATGAACTAAAGCACCTTTTGAGTTAGGAAGCTGATATTTGGACATGCCAATGACTAGGTGATTTGGCTGCAAAGGCTATTTTTGATTTATTAATTAATCAATTAATCAATTAATCGATTAATTATTTAATTATTCGATTAATAACTAAAAAAAAAATTTTTTTAAGTTATAGATTCTAATGAAATGGTGGTGGTTTATGTCTTCTCTGACCGAATTGATTAATATAATTTATTTATGATTATTATTTATTTATTTTCATTATTAATCATTTATTTATTTTCTTTCTCATTTGGCCAATATCTCAGGCACCTTTTGAGCTGGGAAGCTAATATTTGGACATGACAGTGACCAAGTGATGTGGCTATCAAGGATATCTTTGATTTATTGATTAATCATTTAATCGCTTAATTATTTATTGATCAATTGATTAATTATTTATTGATTAATCAATTACTTATTTAATTTTTTATTAATGACTTATTTAATTAAATTTCTAAAAGAAACATCTTCGGATGAAGCACCAGTGGTTTAGTTATGCTATTAGCCAATTGATTAAGAAAATATTTGGTGATAATCTTTTATTGATTTTAATTACACAATTAATCAATCAATTAGTGTGCACCTCTCCCTCCCAATGCAGCCTCTATGAGCTGCACTGCGGTATTGCCGGGCGCCCTAGACGCCCCGGCAATGCCGCGCTGTAAGATATTTAATTATTTGGCATGGGGGCGGTGTACTTTGAATGTATCTGTACTTGTTTCATTTTGTTTTTTAGTTTGAAAGTGGAATTTGCAGTATATAAATCAAACTCATCTGGCCTCCTAAAAAGCAAACATCATCTTGTATTACAGAATAAAATAAAATAAATGGTCTCACTCGTTGGCAGTGGGAGTCAATAAAGTTGTGTATCGTCTTCACTTATATAAAATGTAATGTGGTTAATAGCTCGCTAATACCTGCTATCTTTTGGCGATGGCAGGATGTGTTTGTCTCTGTTTTGAGGAATCCATTAGAATGTCAAAAGCAGACGATTTTTGCTTTTTGGTAATATGTATTTTGGATATACAACTTTAAGAAACTTGATGGAAAAGGGCGAAATATCAGCAACAGAGAAACCTGGATCGATGTTGATCCATGGAAATCCAGATTGCCTTTGAAGCATGCCACGTACAAGGAAATTGTCAGGTATGACAGATGTGGGACAAAGTTTAAAATAGTAATGAGAGTGGAAATCATAGCATTTTTCCCAAGTTTTTTTTCTGAACTGAAGGCGACATCGAAACTCAATAACCCAATGGCAAACACGCCGTCAAGGCCACAATTGTGGACGTGCTGTCAGTGGCTGTAACATATACGTTGGTCTTCATAAATGCTGCTGTTTTATTAATTATTGTTGTGTTTTTTTGGATTGCGAATCGCACTGTGTGATGAAACAATCGCGTGAATAAACCAGACTTGCTTCCTGCTCAATGGCGTCTGCTTGAGTTTGTTAGATGGTGTCAGAAGTGTGTTATACATTCACGCTATCAACTGCCATCTGTCTCTCTAAACATGGCATCGCCGAACTTTGAACATCCGTGATCGACTGGATAGTCTCGATCTCCATCAGGAGAATCGGCGTTTCAGAAATCACGTCAGTTTTGCCTCGTCGGGGGCCGCTCGCAGATATAACAAAGCCTCGTCAAGCGGGATGGCTCGGGACGTGGATCAGCGAACAAGGTTGGCAAATCTACCAAACACTCGCTTGGGAGGAAGGAGACAAGAAGACCCGGAGAAAGTGCTCGAACAATTTCAGAACTATGTGCAGCCCAGGAAAAACAAGAGGGTTGCCAGACACCGACTGAAGCAAAGGTGGCAGCGGAGTGGTGAGTCTTTTGACCATTTTATAAAAGATCTGAGGCTAATTCTATTGGATTGTGATTACCAAGACACAGACGACATCCTCGTCGATTGTATCATTGATGGCAGTCATGATAAGAGGGTCCAGGAAAAACTCCTCGATAGGGGAGAGGAGCTCTCACTGGCCAAAGCCATAAAAATCAGCCAACAGCTTGAGCTCTCGCAAAAGCAAATAAGGATAGTTCTTGATGAGGAGACTTTCATCTCAGCTCTCAAATCTGGAAACGAGCAAGGTCAGCACCAGACTGAACATTCTAGGAGCAACCCTACCAAGCGGCAAGCGTGGTCAAGCACAAGGCCCCTGCAGCAGATGTGGTCAGTGCACAGTCAAGCAAGGTGTCCAGCAATGAAGACTGCTCCTACTGTAAGAAGCCTGGTGACTGGCTAGCAGTGTGTTGGAAAAGACTTCACAACCTAAAGTTCCTTGATGTAGAGACCGATCCAGAGCATGTGGATCTTCCTTAAGAACGAGTCCAGGAAGTTCTAAGGATCTTCGCTCTTCATACAAGCAGCAATATCGCCACTTGTGACAAGTGGGATCAGACAGTCGCTGTGCTGGGTTAGCAGACTCGGTTCCGGATCGACACAGGTGCTAGAAGCAACATGCTAACAGTCAGCAACTATCAGTCAGTTCAGCACCTTGCAGACGATCTGATCTACAAATGTCGCAGAAAGTTCTGAAAACGTACTCTAATGACGTTATTCATCCTGAAGGTACGGTGTGCTTCCTCTCTCTCACAAGGGCAAGATTACCAAGGCCAGTTTTTAAGTCATCGACCTTTATCAGGAGAATGCAATATCAGGTGCCACATCTGAAGCCCTAGGCCTCATTATGAAGCTCAACAAGTTGTTTATAGTTTAGCTTCCAGTTGACGAGTTTCAGCAAGCAGTGGTTTCTGAGTTTACAGAAGCTGGCAAGGCGACTGGCATGCTTCCTGGAACTTATCGGATAAAGCTTGTGGAAGTGTCACAGAGAGTAGTTCACCCTCCTCGCAGACAACCTGCAGCATTGAAGGGAAAGATAGTTGACAAGCCAAAAGAGATTGTCACCAAAGGTCGCATCACAAAGGTAGAATGTCCGACCGAGTGGGTGAGTTTCACGGTAGTATCACGCTTCCTCCTCCATGTTTGACAGTTGGTGTCACACACTGAGGAACCATCCTTTCGCCTACTCGACAGTGTACAAAAACCCTGCGTGATGAACCAAAGATTTCAAATTTTGATTCATAAGACCTTCTTCCAGTCTTCAGTAGCCCACTGGCGGTGCTTCATGGCCCAGGCAAGCATCTTTTTCTTATTTTGCCATCATAGCAATGGCCTTCTTACTGCCACTCGACCTGTCAAACCTGCAGCTCGAAGTCTTCTCTTCACAGTTGAAACTGAGACTTGCTTAATTTGATCAGTGTTAAGCTGTGCTTGAAGCTGTTGTCATGTGAGCCGCCTATCACGCAAGCTGTTGACTCAGAAATTTGTCTTCTGATTCTGTTGTGGCTTTGGGTCTGCCAGACCTCTTCCTGTCAGAGTTTCCTCCACTTTCCAAGCGCCTTTTGATGGTGTAGGAGGAAACTGGACTCACTGACACCTTGGCTTTCTTTGCAATTTCTCCAAAGGAAAGACTTACACTTTTAAGGGTTATCATGGTCTGTCTGTCTTCCTTTGTTAATTGCCTTTTTCTCGCCATTTGAAAGCAATATACTACTTCCTGCAGTGCAATATTGTCCAAATAATGCTTCAGAGGGTGTAATAACAGTCTGTTCCAATACTGCTTTTATACAGACAGGGGGTTTGTAATCAAGTAATCAGCAGAGGTTGGGACACCTGTAGGAATTGTTTGCATCAACTTAAGGCTTAATTTACTTACATTGCTGCAGAACAGCTGGAAGTTGTTAACCCATTACTTGTTCCCTGAAGGCCTTTTTTTTTTGCAATATAACTGTGCAATTGACATTATTTTCCCATTTTTGCTAACCTAAACTTTTTCTTTTTTTTTTTTACCTCAAGCAGTTTACTGCTTACCTTTGTACCATTTCAGGTTATTCAATGGACTTGAATTGCTTAAATTTCAATAAAAACTGGAAAAATTGAGGTGTTCTAAAACTTTTGACCGGTAGTGTAGACCCCAGGGACTTGAACAAGGGCATAAAGCGTGAGCACTACCTGATGAGAACTATTCAGGAAGGTTTGGCTTAAATCCCTGGAGCTAAGGTTTTTTCGGTGCTTGATGCCCGCAGCGGATGTATGCAAATCTGTCTTGACGAGTCATCCTCTTTATTGACCACTTTCAATACACCGCTGGGGAAATACCGCGGGTTGCGTCTACCCTATTGTTTGAAGTGCTCTCCTGAGATATTCCAGTGAATTATGGACCAGATGCTGGAAGGAATCGAATGGGCAACAGCAGTGATTGATGACATCAGTCGCATTTTATGACATCAGACGCCATGACCATGTCTTGAAGCAAGTTATGCAACGGGCTTTAAATTATAACCTGCAGCTAATCTTTAGGAATCCCTGGTGTTGGGCTAGCGGCTAGGGTGCCGGCTTAGGATCCTAGAATCCTGGGTTCGAATCCCGGTCGATCGCTGAATTAACGCCAGGGGGGTTGACTCAGCCTGTCATCCTTCCGAGGTCGGCTAATTGAGTACCAGTTCACTGGTAATTCCCTGTTTGTCGTTAAAGGCGGCAAAAAGGGTTGGCGTCAGGAAGGGCATCCGGCCGTAAAACATTGCTTCAAAAAGGGGACCAAAAAACAACAACAACCACGGTTCCCGAAAAAGGCCAACCCCCGCTTTGCGGGGAAAAATGGCCTCTAAAGGTGGTTATTTTTTATGTTTTTAGCTAATCTTTAGGAAGTGCCAGATCCGGAAATCTTCAGTCCCTTACGTAGGCCCCCTGCTCACAGCGGAAGGAGTGCAGCCAGATCCGCTCAAGACGGAAGCAGTTGAGAAAATGCCACGTTCAGACAAACAAACAAGGTGTCAAGTTCTTCCTTGGGTTTGTACAGTATTTAGGGGGGGGGGGGGGCGTTTATCCCCAACCTAAGCGACATGAGCAAACCTCTCCGCGATCTCTGCAAAACCGATGTGGAGTTCACCTGGCAGTTCGCTCAGGAGCGATCATTTGAAAAACTGAAGCACGAGTGTATTTCTGTCCCGGTCCTCCAGTACTACGATGCAAGTCAGCCAGAATGCCGTGAGTGTCTGTTTGCTCCAGAACGGCAACCCCATAACATTCACATCACGTAGCCTAACAGATACCGAGTGTCGCTACGCCATTATTGAGAAAGAAATGCTCTCAATCATCCATGCAACAGAGGCATTTCACGACTACATATTTGGGAAATTGGCAGTAGTATCCAATGACCATAAGCCTCTCGAGGAAATCTTCAAGAAACCTCTCCCATCTTCTCCCATGCGCTCACAATGCATGTTGCTCAAGCTTCAGCGGTATGATTTGGAGGTTATGTATTGCCGTGATTCTGAGCTCGTGCTTCCATACACATTGTCCCGTGCACCTCTACCAGACACTGGCTCGGAAGATTACAAGGAACTTAAGTCCGTCAACATGTTCCAGTTTCTCGCAATCACGAGTGAGAAATACCTCAAATCCAAAGAAGCTACTCTTGAGAGAATTTAGCCTTATCTGCAGTGTAATTCGGAGTGGATGGCCTGACTCCTGAAAGGAAGTTCCTGGACTGATCCGTCCTTACTTCAATTCCAGAACGCAGTTGGCAATCTCAGATGGTATTGTCTACAAAGGCATGCGTCTTGTCATCCCACCAAGCCTCAGGCGCAAAATACTTAAGCTGGTTCACGAATTGCACTTGGGAATGTCCAAGTGCAAACAGCGTGCTCGTGAAGTCATGTACTTGCCCTCAATTAACTCGGCCATCGAAGAAATGGTCCAGAATTGTTGGAAGTGTGCGGAGTATCAAAGAACTCAACAACGGGAGCCCCTCTTACCAACTTATATACCTGATCTTCCATTTATTGAAGTTGGGAGTGACATTTTCGATTTTGAAGCAAAGCAGTACTTGCTCATTGCTCGATGTCGATTGCTCGATGTCGAAACAGTCGATTATTAGTCCAAGTTTGTGGAGGTGCACTGCCTCAATGACGTTACGACTCGCTCAGTGATCGAAGCTCTCAAGCAGCAGTTTTGTCGTCATGGCATTCCAGAGAAGCTGCAAAGCGACTCTGGAAGTCAGTACATGTCAGAGGAATTTTCTCAGTTTTGTAAAGAATACGGCATTACACATAATATTGTGTCCCCCAAATTCCAGAGTGTCAATGGAGAGGCAGAAAGAGCGATTCAGACAGTTAAAAAGCTCTGGAAGAAATCAACTGAAAAGCAATTAGCTCTGCTAGACTATCGTACCACCCCACTTGAAGGAATAAACTTGTCCCCAGCTCAGCTCCTAATGGAGAGATGCCCCAGAAACACAATGCCCTGTAACTGTGCCCTTATCAAGCCTGCTCAGTATGACCATCACATTGTGAAATCTCACTTCGATGCACAGGAGAAACAAAAGCACTCTCACAACAAGCCATCTATGTCAGGTCTGCCACTACTTCAACCAGGAGATGGTGTTCGGATGTTACGAAACCCAGATGCCAGGCATTGGATCCAAGATGTAGTCGAGGCACATCACAGCAGCCCCCATTCATATGTGGTGAGGACAGCAAAAAACATGTATCGGCATAATTGGAGTCATCTCTGTGGTGTACCCCCATCAGCCAACGTTGACCCTACGGAAAGTCAGCCACTCTCTTGTTCTTATGTTTTCACGGATGTGAATGATGTCCCTACTCCTGTTCCTCAACGGGATACCCCAGTGGATAATTTCTGTGAGTCGCCAAGTCCCAGTGTGCAAGCATCGGAATCCTGGAGTTTTCCAACAGAGTCTTCACCTCAAGCCACCGCATCACCCAGAAACGCCAAGTACACCACCAGGAGCAGCAGGGCCATTAACCCTCCCAGACATCTGGATCTTTAAGAACAACTATTTAGAAAAAAAAAAAAAAAAAAAAAAAAAGAATCAAGTTTTCCATTTGATTTGAGTTTGATGTGTGTTAATTCATGAGCAGTTCAACTATGAAGACAAGTTTGCTTTGCTTGTTTCTTTGTAAGAAAGGGAGATGTAATATATGCGTTGGTCTTCGTCAATGCTGCCGTTTTATTATTATTATTTTTTTTTTTTTTTTGGGGGGGTTGCAGATTGCACTGTGTGATGACGCAATCGTGTGAATAAACCAGACTTGCTTCCTGCTCAATGGCGTCTGCTTGAGTTTGTTACAGTGGCAAAGGGAGGTAAGTGACCAAAAATTAAAAAGTGCAGACCCTGCGAGCCTGTCAGTTCAGCAGAACTGTCAGTCTTTTTTTAAATATGCAACCATTCGAAATGTATTTATACTGTTGCAATCAAGCAAAGATTAAAACGCATAAAAAGCTGAAGATGGCAAACCTCTGAAGCCTCCAAATGAGGGAGGGAACCCCCCTCCAAACGGAGCGAAAGGGAAAAGGTGGCCTCCTGGACGTTGAAGATGATGGCTACTATGTCGGTCACCAAATTCGTCTGTGCACCCTAAAATAGGAGAGAGGGATGGGGGGGGGGGGAGGGGGGGGGGGAAAGGAGTCAAAATGGAATTTGTATTCTGGCAAGATTATACACACAAATAACAAGCGTTACGCCTCGGTCCCCCGTCGGTGAAGTGATGAGTTGACAAAGTGGAAGACGCAAGGCGGCCATCTTGGATTTTGAAGTGGCGACCCAATTTTCAATAGCGTTATTCCTTATGCGTAGATACACCCACACACCAGATTAGAAGTTAGTACTTCGCTTATTTTTCAAGATATTTCGCTCACAAGGTTCAGACATACATGGTGGTGGCAATCTTGGACTTTGACGTGGCGACCCAATTTTCAATAGCGTTCTTCCTTACGCCTAGATTAGAAGTTAGTAGTTCATTTCTTTTTCAAGATATTCCGCTCACAAGGTTCAGACATACATGGCGGTGGCCATCTTGGATTTTGACTTGGCGACCCGATTTTCAATAGTGTTCTCCCTTATGCGTAGACACACACCCACACCAGATTAGAAGTTAGTAGTTCATTTATTTTTCAAGATATTCCACTCACAAGGTTCAGACATACATGGCGTCAGACATACATGGTGGCGGCCATCTTGGATTTTGACGTGGGTTGCACCCACACACCAAATTAGAATTCGGTCCTTCGCTTACGCACGCACACCCGCCCGCACGCACACACGGATCGAGGGGAAAACCATAGTTCCCCTTTCGCTCCGCGGTGCGGCGGGGGACAAAAAAAGTCCATATTTTATAGGGCCAACAGAAAGGTGTGGGTAGCAGCTGCCATCTTTAGGGATTGGTACAACTGTGCTGTCCTTCAGGTGGAGAAGTATCTGGCAGCAGTGCCGCCTAAAAAAAGAGAGTCTGGCCATCCGCTCCGCGACGTCATTGGCCGAGCCACATACGTGATTTTCAGGCGGCATTTTGTTGATCATTCAGTCTGCATATTACCGTCAAATTATCACGCATTATTGTGTTTTATTGCTTTTCATTGTGATCAAAATGGTTTGATTGTGATCAAACAACAAGGATGATATTTAAGCAGAAAGCAAAGGGCAACACTAGCGAGTAAATGTCACGTTGAAATCTGGTATTGCAATCGATCACGACCTTTGACTATCACGCTCTTCCCAGTCTCGAGGTCGTGTTTGATCACTGAATGAGGGAACTTTGATCTCCATAAATCCCAAAATTTATTTTGTGTCCTGCTTAGTATGCCTTGTTTGATTCAGGTCAATCAATATCTCACAATCAATTTTCACCAAGTTTAAAATAATTTAGTTACCTCCGCCACCGAAGGTGGATGGAGGTTAGTTTTTCCAGCCCTGTCTGTTTGTCTGTCAGCAGGACATCTAAAAAAAAATTGCAGGCGGATTCGGATAAATTTGGTGGAGAGGTTGGGTATGTGATACGGACGTTGGTATGTGATATATTTTGGTGAAAATCCAGATCTGGATCTGATAAATTTTAAAGTGATTGGGTAAAAAAAACAATATACAGCATGATATTTCAAAAATCTGTGGTGGACTTATGTCAAAACTTGGTGAGTGCATTGGGCAAGTGACAAAGACAAGCCAATTCGATTTTGGTTACGGTCCTGATCCAGATATGACCCATCAGTGGAATACAAAACGTAAACAGAACTGTTAAGCCTGGTGGAGGTATGCGCTCTACCGAGTGCCATTCTAGTTATTATTATTTTATTATTCATTAATTATAACATATTATTCAGGGTTCATACATCTGACTGAGAGCTGTTCATTGGTTTTGTGTTCTTGCGACTAAATCTCCTATCGCTGGCAGATGGTCGAACTCTTGGTACCTCAAAATCTAATAATGAATTTATTCACAGTTGACTCAGGTCTACAGGCCCACTAGTTGGTTAATTCCTTTTTCGCAATGTGTGAAGATTATATTTAAATGGTATCATTATGGAAGGCTCCAGTCTCCCTCAGTCTCAGTGGAAAGCACAGGTTATTCAAGTTCATGATGACAATGATATCAAGTGTCATTCTGAAAGATGTAGTTGCTTGCAGTAAATGAATACACATTTGCATATGAAATCAAATACATCTGGCACCATTCATCATGTATCTATGCATGGCAACCCTCAAGCCCTCCCCTCAAACTCCCAAAGATTCTGCCACTCCTATTACACTCCAGAGCAGCCAGGGAATTTTCTAGACCCATGTGGACCCTGAGAGACCTCGAGATCCAACGGAACACCACTAGTGAAGTATAAATTGGGCGTGCTCACCACTCCAATCAAAATATTGTCTCGATTTTAAAGTTTGGATAAGGGCTGCCATCTGGGTTAGTCACTAATGCAGGGTCATAGTTGGATAAAAGTCTCTACTTTCTCAGGTGAGAAAGTTTTGTTGTCCATCCACCAACCAACTCATCCACCTAGTTTTGTTATTACACATCCACAACTTTTTGAAATTGAGAGAAAAAATAAAAATAATTGAGATTTTTTTGGAGATTTTTCACCTCGCAGCGCACACGTTGTTGAGACTTGCTGCAATTAATTATAATCACTTGTACGTTGACATTGCGGTATGTGTGAGTGTGCGATTCATTTCGGGGGAAAAAAAGGCATTCTTTAGGGAAACTCATCCACCTAGTTTTGTTATTAACTTATTACACATCCACAACTTTTTGAAATATCATGCTATATAAAGGGTGTTTCCCTAAAGAATGCCTTTTTTTCCCCGAAATGAATCGCACGCTCACACATACCGCAATGTCAACGTACAAGTGATTATAATTAATTGCAGCAAGTCTCAACAACGTGTGCGCTGCGAGGTTGGAATACTGTTCATATTGGAATTCAATGGAATACTGTTCTCCCCTATGGGCCGGTGCTCCTGCCTCAAACCTAGCTCGGCTTCACGCTGTTTAAACCAAAGCTTTCAGAATTATTGGAATCTCCCGCGATGAAGCTATCTCTGAGGGCCTTTCACTCACTCACCGCAGGCAGGTAGGTGGTCTTTCTGTCTTCTACCGACTCCTCTCCGGCCTTGCACCCCCAGCTCTCTCTGTGCTCTGTCCCCCAAATATTCCTACAGGTCGCACAAGATCTGCCAGCAACCCTCTGATGGTTAAACTGCCGAAATCTCGGCTCTCTGCTCACCTTCACTCTTTCATTCCTCTTTTCTCCCGCCTCTGGAACAAACTCCCTCACTCCCTTCAATCCCACTCCTCCCTCCAGGTCTTTAAAACAGCTGTTCACCACCATCTCTTATCTTCCCCCATCCAAAACCTTGATCTTTTCTACCCCCGCTAATTCACCCCAGATCCACCTTGTTTGAAATTCCAACTTCTTTCCTGGAAGTCCTGGCAGTGTCCATATGTTTTATACCGCTCCCACCGCCCCCTTCCCATGCCCCCCCCCCCCCCCAAAGCCCTCGCCCTCTCTCAGATCTCTCGATGTCTCCATGTCTCTTGGTCCCTGCTCTCAAATGTTGTGTTTGTGTCCTTCCCCCTCTCCCCATCTTGTCTACCGCTCCCGATGTTATATGTTTTATGTGTCGGTTTGTCTTTCTGTGTGATTAATGTTCGCTCTTTCACGAGCCTCGATCTTGTATACAAAAAAAAAAAAAAAAAAAAGTTGAAAAATCTCCAAAAAATCTCAATTATTTTTATTTTTTCTCTCATTTTTTTTTTTAGATATGACCGAAAAACTCGTCGCTCAAAGTGTCACGTTTGGAATTGCACGCAAGCTTTTGGCAGACACTCTCAGGCCCGTTAAGGCTGCACAGCGTTGGCTTTGTTTTGCATTATTTTCACAGCGTTGGCTTTGGGCGATGGCCTGGAAATTTGCCAGACCTAAATCCAGCGGAGAACCTTGGAGCCATTATGAAAGAGCGAGTTGAAGACCGCTTGTTAGATTTTTCGGAGAACGAACAGTGATCCCATGACCGTTTAATGGGTATAATCAAAGGTATTGGAAAGAATGAAAGGTGATACTGACCTCTTTTGCAATTTGTTGAGGTCGTTTCGAACGCATTTTAATCTTGTGAAAGCCGCTGGCGGAAAATGACTAAAAATTATTAAAGTCTGAGGTGTGCATCCGGTTGGGGAAAAAAAGCATTCTTTAGGGAAACACCCTTTACATCATTTTGGCCCCTTCTCTCAATGGTGAAGAATCACTTAAAAACATAAAAAAAATAAATCATCTTTAAGAACGGATTTTCACCAAAATATCATTTCATCCTTGTCACACAACCAACCTATCCAAGTAGTTTCGGTCGAATCAGTACACAACTTTTTCAGATATCGTGTTTGCAGACAGACAGGAATGAATGAATGAATGAATGATTGTTTTAAGGCCATTTTCCCCGCTGGAGCAGTGGTTAGCCTTGCGGGCCCCATGACAATCATGGTTCCCTGTTTGAGGCAATGTTTTTATGGACGGATGCCCTTCCTGGTGCCAACCCTTAGTGTCGCCTCTTACGATGCGCAGAGATACGGTGTACCTATTCTAAACCGGGGTACACACCGGGATCATTCATCCCAGCAAGCTGGTACTCAATTTGCCGACCTCGGAAGGATGACAGGCTGAGTCAACCCCCCTGGTGTTAATTCAGCGATCGACCGGGATTCCAACCCAGGATCTTGGGATCCCAAGCCGGCACCCTAACCGCTAAGCCAACACCAGGCTAGACAAACAGACAGGAGTGAAAACATAACCTTCACCCACCGTCGGTGGCGGAGGTAACTGCTGTCATCCGTTCATGAGAAATTACCAATCGAGGGCCCCATGAATAAATCCCCAGCAAACCCTGAATTCATATTTATAATTATCTTGCCAAAACGAAGTTTTTGCAAGATGTATTAGTCAGCTTGTATGTTTGTTATCTTGCCAAAACGAAGTTTTTGCAAGATGTATTAGTCAGCTTGTATGTTTGTTTTTTTGTTTGTTTTTTTTTTTGTTTTTTTGTTTGTGGTTAATCATTTTTTTTCCACGTTTAGATCACTCTGTAGACCACAGTTATTATTGGAAACTCCTGTAACTTCGCATATCAGAGTCCTATAGAGATACCCTTCAGCACCCAAAATTTTGAAGGTCAAGGTCAAAGGTCAAGGTCACTTTGTGGTCAATCATGGAGGTCGACGAAACCCTTATTTTTTGAGTAACTTTGATCGGATCGTCTCCAAACTTCATGGGAATCTAGTATATGGTCCGGCGCTCAGCTGATTAGTTTTTGGTGGCGATCGGCCTTGACCTTCATGGTTAGCGCTGGAGGTCGAAAATTATTGACCCCAAGGTCAAATGTTGAAATCGTTATTTTTTGAGTAACTTTGATCGGATCGTCTCCAAACTTCATGGGAATCTAGTATATGGTCCGGCGCTCAGCTGATTAGTTTTTTGTGGCGATCGGCCTTGACCTTCATGGTTAGCGCTGGAGGTCGACCTTGACCTTTGACCTTGACCTTCAGATCACTCTGTAGACCACAGTTATTATTGGAAACTCCTGTAACTTCGCATATCAGAGTCCTATAGAGATACCCTTCAGCACACAAAATTTTGAAGGTCAAGGTCAAAGGTCAAGGTCACTTTGTGGTCAATCATGGAGGTCGACGAAACCCTTATTTTTTGAGTAACTTTGATCGGATCGTCTCCAAACTTCATGGGAATCTAGTATATGGTCCGGCGCTCAGCTGATTAGTTTTTGGTGGCGATCGGCCTTGACCTTCATGGTTAGCGCTGGAGGTCGAAAATTATTGACCCCAAGGTCAAATGTTGAAATCGTTATTTTTTGAGTAACTTTGATCGGATCGTCTCCAAACTTCATGGGAATCTAGTATATGGTCCGGCGCTCAGCTGATTAGTTTTTGGTGGCGATCGGCCTTGACCTTCATGGTTAGCGCTGGAGGTCGAAAATTATTGACCCCAAGGTCAAATTTTGAAATCGTAGGTACCATATCGAGTAATACCTCATATGAATGCCCTTGATGAGTGCTTCCCAGATCTGTAAACAGTTTGACGCTATGACGTCATTTGATGACGTCATGACGAAAAAACGGAATTTTCATGAAAAAATTATTTCCTCAGTTCTCATCAAAATCTTTCAATATCTCGTGGGCAGACATTCCTCAAAGAGTCGCTTCTAGTGGATAGCAGTTCTGTTCACCTCAGTGTGACCTGAAGCAAGTCACTCATGTTCACATTTTGGCAAGATACGGTTCACCCTGTGGGTGACATAGGTTTATTTTGTTTGTTATCTTGCCAAAACGAAGTTTTTGCAAGATGTATTAGTCAGCTTGTATGTTTGTTTTTTTGTTTTTTTTTTGTTTTGTTTTTTTGTTTGTGGTTAATCATTTTTTTTCCACGTTTAGATCACTCTGTAGACCACAGTTATTATTGGAAACTCCTGTAACTTCGCATATCAGAGTCCTATAGAGATACCCTTCAGCACCCAAAATTTTGAAGGTCAAGGTCAAAGGTCAAGGTCACTTTGTGGTCAATCATGGAGGTCGACGAAACCCTTATTTTTTGAGTAACTTTGATCGGATCGTCTCCAAACTTCATGGGAATCTAGTATATGGTCCGGCGCTCAGCTGATTAGTTTTTGGTGGCGATCGGCCTTGACCTTCATGGTTAGCGCTGGAGGTCGAAAATTATTGACCCCAAGGTCAAATGTTGAAATCGTTATTTTTTGAGTAACTTTGATCGGATCGTCTCCAAACTTCATGGGAATCTAGTATATGGTCCGGCGCTCAGCTGATTAGTTTTTTGTGGCGATCGGCCTTGACCTTCATGGTTAGCGCTGGAGGTCGACCTTGACCTTTGACCTTGACCTTCAGATCACTCTGTAGACCACAGTTATTATTGGAAACTCCTGTAACTTCGCATATCAGAGTCCTATAGAGATACCCTTCAGCACACAAAATTTTGAAGGTCAAGGTCAAAGGTCAAGGTCACTTTGTGGTCAATCATGGAGGTCGACGAAACCCTTATTTTTTGAGTAACTTTGATCGGATCGTCTCCAAACTTCATGGGAATCTAGTATATGGTCCGGCGCTCAGCTGATTAGTTTTTGGTGGCGATCGGCCTTGACCTTCATGGTTAGCGCTGGAGGTCGAAAATTATTGACCCCAAGGTCAAATGTTGAAATCGTTATTTTTTGAGTAACTTTGATCGGATCGTCTCCAAACTTCATGGGAATCTAGTATATGGTCCGGCGCTCAGCTGATTAGTTTTTGGTGGCGATCGGCCTTGACCTTCATGGTTAGCGCTGGAGGTCGAAAATTATTGACCCCAAGGTCAAATTTTGAAATCGTAGGTACCATATCGAGTAATACCTCATATGAATGCCCTTGATGAGTGCTTCCCAGATCTGTAAACAGTTTGACGCTATGACGTCATTTGATGACGTCATGACGAAAAAACGGAATTTTCATGAAAAAATTATTTCCTCAGTTCTCATCAAAATCTTTCAATATCTCGTGGGCAGACATTCCTCAAAGAGTCGCTTCTAGTGGATAGCAGTTCTGTTCACCTCAGTGTGACCTGAAGCAAGTCACTCATGTTCACATTTTGGCAAGATACGGTTCACCCTGTGGGTGACATAGGTTTATTTTGTTTGTTTTTTTGTTTTTTTGTTTGTGGTTAATCATTTTTTTTCACGTTTAGATCACTCTGTAGACCACAGTTATTATTGGAAACTCCTGTAACTTCGCATATCAGAGTCCTATAGAGATACCCTTCAGCACACAAAATTTTGAAGGTCAAGGTCACTTTGTGGTCAATCATGGAGGTCGACGAAACCCTTATTTTTTGAGTAACTTTGATCGGATCGTCTCCAAACTTCATGGGAATCTAGTATATGGTCCGGCGCTCAGCTGATTAGTTTTTGGTGGCGATCGGCCTTGACCTTCATGGTTAGCGCTGGAGGTCGAAAATTATTGACCCCAAGGTCAAATGTTGAAACCCTTATTTTTTGAGTAACTTTGATCGGATCGTCTCCAAACTTCATGGGAATCTAGTATATGGTCCGGTGCTCAGCTGATTAGTTTTTGGTGGCGATCGGCCTTGACCTTCATGGTTAGCGCTGGAGGTCGAAAATTATTGACCCCAAGGTCAAATGTTGAAATCGTAGGTACCATATCTTCGCATATCTTCGCATGTAACTTCGCATATCAGAGTCCTATAGAGATACCCTTCAGCACACAAAATTTTGAAGGTCAAGGTCAAAGGTCAAGGTCACTTTGTGGTCAATCATGGAGGTCGACAAAACCCTTATTTTTTGAGTAACTTTGATCGGATCGTCTCCAAACTTCATGGGAATCTAGTATATGGTCCGGCGCTCAGCTGATTAGTTTTTGGTGGCGATCGGCCTTGACCTTCATGGTTAGCGCTGGAGGTCGAAAATTATTGACCCCAAGGTCAAATGTTGAAATCCTTATTTTTTGAGTAACTTTGATCGGATCGTCTCCAAACTTCATGGGAATCTAGTATATGGTCCGGCGCTCAGCTGATTAGTTTTTGGTGGCGATCGGCCTTGACCTTCATGGTTAGCGCTGGAGGTCGAAAATTATTGACCCCAAGGTCAAATTTTGAAATCGTTATTTTTTTAGTAACTTTGATCGGATCGTCTCCAAACTTCATGGGAATCTAGTATATGGTCCGGCGCTCAGCTGATTAGTTTTTGGTGGCGATCGGCCTTGACCTTCATGGTTAGCGCTGGAGGTCGAAAATTATTATTGACCCCAAGGTCAAATTACGAAACCCTTATTTTTTGAGTAACTTTGATCTTATGATCTCCAAACTTGGTGGGTATATAGGGTGTGGTATGGCGCTCAGTTGATTAGTTTTTGGTGTCGATCGGCCTTGACCTTCAAGGTCATTTTGAAGGTCATTCAATTTTGACCAAAAGGTAAAATTTTCAAGTTTCAGTTACCATATCGAGTAATACCTCATATGAATGCCCTTGATGAGTGCTTCCCAGATCTGTAAACAGTTTGACGCTATGACGTCATTTGAGGACGTCATGACGAAAAAACGGAATTTTCATGAAAAAATTATTTCCTCAGTTCTCATCAAAATCTTTCGATATTTCATGTGCGTTGGTCATGAAGACATACTATTCACCATACGAAATTATTAAGGTCAAGGTCAAAGGTCAAGGTCACTTTGCGGTCAATCATGGAGGTCAACGAAACCCTGGCAAGATACGGTTCACCCTGTGGGTGATGTTTTTTTTTTTGTTTGTTTTTTTGTTTGTGGTTAATCATTTTTTTTCACGTTTAGATCACTCTGTAGACCACAGTTATTATTGGAAACTCCTGTAACTTCGCATATCAGAGTCCTATAGAGATACCCTTCAGCACACAAAATTTTGAAGGTCAAGGTCAAAGGTCAAGGTCACTTTGTGGTCAATCATGGAGGTCGACGAAACCCTTATTTTTTGAGTAACTTTGATCGGATCGTCTCCAAACTTCATGGGAATCTAGTATATGGTCCGGCGCTCAGCTGATTAGTTTTTGGTGGCGATCGGCCTTGACCTTCATGGTTAGCGCTGGAGGTCGAAAATTATTGACCCCAAGGTCAAATGTTGAAACCCTTATTTTTTGAGTAACTTTGATCGGATCGTCTCCAAACTTCATGGGAATCTAGTATATGGTCCGGTGCTCAGCTGATTAGTTTTTGGTGGCGATCGGCCTTGACCTTCATGGTTAGCGCTGGAGGTCGAAAATTATTGACCCCAAGGTCAAATGTTGAAATCGTAGGTACCATATCTTCGCATATCTTCGCATGTAACTTCGCATATCAGAGTCCTATAGAGATACCCTTCAGCACACAAAATTTTGAAGGTCAAGGTCAAAGGTCAAGGTCACTTTGTGGTCAATCATGGAGGTCGACAAAACCCTTATTTTTTGAGTAACTTTGATCGGATCGTCTCCAAACTTC
The DNA here is from genome assembly GCF_964187855.1 of Myxine glutinosa. Lineage (NCBI taxonomy): Eukaryota > Metazoa > Chordata > Myxini > Myxiniformes > Myxinidae > Myxine > Myxine glutinosa. The sequence continues at coordinate 80,605,039 of NC_136267.1, read as the reverse complement.
ATGGGAATCTAGTATATGGTCCGGCGCTCAGCTGATTAGTTTTTGGTGGCGATCGGCCTTGACCTTCATGGTTAGCGCTGGAGGTCGAAAATTATTGACCCCAAGGTCAAATGTTGAAATCCTTATTTTTTGAGTAACTTTGATCGGATCGTCTCCAAACTTCATGGGAATCTAGTATATGGTCCGGCGCTCAGCTGATTAGTTTTTTGGTGGCGATCGGCCTTGACCTTCATGGTTAGCGCTGGAGGTCGAAAATTATTGACCCCAAGGTCAAATTTTGAAATCGTTATTTTTTGAGTAACTTTGATCGGATCGTCTCCAAACTTCATGGGAATCTAGTATATGGTCCGGCGCTCAGCTGATTAGTTTTTGGTGGCGATCGGCCTTGACCTTCATGGTTAGCGCTGGAGGTCGAAAATTATTATTGACCCCAAGGTCAAATTACGAAACCCTTATTTTTTGAGTAACTTTGATCTTATGATCTCCAAACTTGGTGGGTATATAGGGTGTGGTATGGCGCTCAGTTGATTAGTTTTTGGTGTCGATCGGCCTTGACCTTCAAGGTCATTTTGAAGGTCATTCAATTTTGACCAAAAGGTAAAATTTTCAAGTTTCAGTTACCATATCGAGTAATACCTCATATGAATGCCCTTGATGAGTGCTTCCCAGATCTGTAAACAGTTTGACGCTATGACGTCATTTGAGGACGTCATGACGAAAAAACGGAATTTTCATGAAAAAATTATTTCCTCAGTTCTCATCAAAATCTTTCAATATTTCATGTGCGTTGGTCATGAAGACATACTATTCACCATACGAAATTATTAAGGTCAAGGTCAAAGGTCAAGGTCACTTTGCAGTCAATCATGGAGGTCAACGAAACCCTGGCAAGATACGGTTCACCCTGTGGGTGATGTTTTTTTTTATTTGTTTGTTTTTTTGTTTTTTTGTTTTTTTGTTTGTGGTTAATCATTTTTTTTCACGTTTAGATCACTCTGTAGACCACAGTTATTATTGGAAACTCCTGTAACTTCGCATATCAGAGTCCTATAGAGATACCATTCAGCACACAAAATTTTGAAGGTCAAGGTCAAAGGTCAAGGTCACTTTGTGGTCAATCATGGAGGTCGACGAAACACTAATTTTTTGAGTAACTTTGATCGGATCGTCTCCAAACTTCATGGGAATCTAGTATATGGTCCGGCGCTCAGCTGATTAGTTTTTGGTGGCGATCGGCCTTGACCTTCATGGTTAGCGCTGGAGGTCGAAAATTATTGACCCCAAGGTCAAATTTTGAAATCGTAGGTACCATATCGAGTAATACCTCATATGAATGCCCTTGATGAGTGCTTCCCAGATCTGTAAACAGTTTGACGCTATGACGTCATTTGATGACGTCATGACGAAAAAACGGAATTTTCACATTTTGGCAAGATACGGTTCACCCTGTGGGTGACATATGTTCTTTTTTTGTTTTTATCTTGCCAAAACGAAGTTTTTGCAAGATGTATTAGTCAGCTTGTATGTTTGTTTGTGGTTAATCATTTTTTTTTCACGTTTAGATCACTCTGTAGACCACAGTTATTATTGGAAACTCCTGTAACTTCGCATATCAGAGTCCTATAGAGATACCCTTCAGCACACAAAATTTTGAAGGTCAAGGTCAAAGGTCAAGGTCACTTTGTGGTCAATCATGGAGGTCGACGAAACACTAATTTTTTGAGTAACTTTGATCGGATCGTCTCCAAACTTCATGGGAATCTAGTATATGGTCCGGCGCTCAGCTGATTAGTTTTTGGTGGCGATCGGCCTTGACCTTCATGGTTAGCGCTGGAGGTCGAAAATTATTGACCCCAAGGTCAAATGTTGAAATCGTAGGTACCATATCTTCGCATATCTTCGCATGTAACTTCGCATATCAGAGTCCTATAGAGATACCCTTCAGCACACAAAATTTTGAAGGTCAAGGTCAAAGGTCAAGGTCACTTTGTGGTCAGTCATGGAGGTCGACAAAACCCTTATTTTTTGAGTAACTTTGATCGGATCGTCTCCAAACTTCATGGGAATCTAGTATATGGTCCGGCGCTCAGCTGATTAGTTTTTGGTGGCGATCGGCCTTGACCTTCATGGTTAGCGCTGGAGGTCGAAAATTATTGACCCCAAGGTCAAATGTTGAAATCCTTATTTTTTGAGTAACTTTGATCGGATCGTCTCCAAACTTCATGGGAATCTAGTATATGGTCCGGCGCTCAGCTGATTAGTTTTTGGTGGCGATCGGCCTTGACCTTCATGGTTAGCGCTGGAGGTCGAAAATTATTGACCCCAAGGTCAAATTTTGAAATCGTTATTTTTTGAGTAACTTTGATCGGATCGTCTCCAAACTTCATGGGAATCTAGTATATGGTCCGGCGCTCAGCTGATTAGTTTTTGGTGGCGATCGGCCTTGACCTTCATGGTTAGCGCTGGAGGTCGAAAATTATTATTGACCCCAAGGTCAAATTACGAAACCCTTATTTTTTGAGTAACTTTGATCTTATGATCTCCAAACTTGGTGGGTATATAGGGTGTGGTATGGCGCTCAGTTGATTAGTTTTTGGTGTCGATCGGCCTTGACCTTCAAGGTCATTTTGAAGGTCATTCAATTTTGACCAAAAGGTAAAATTTTCAAGTTTCAGTTACCATATCGAGTAATACCTCATATGAATGCCCTTGATGAGTGCTTCCCAGATCTGTAAACAGTTTGACGCTATGACGTCATTTGAGGACGTCATGACGAAAAAACGGAATTTTCATGAAAAAATTATTTCCTCAGTTCTCATCAAAATCTTTCAATATTTCATGTGCGTTGGTCATGAAGACATACTATTCACCATACGAAATTATTAAGGTCAAGGTCAAAGGTCAAGGTCACTTTGCGGTCAATCATGGAGGTCAACGAAACCCTGGCAAGATACGGTTCACCCTGTGGGTGATGTTTTTTTTTTTGTTTGTTTTTTTGTTTGTGGTTAATCATTTTTTTTCACGTTTAGATCACTCTGTAGACCACAGTTATTATTGGAAACTCCTGTAACTTCGCATATCAGAGTCCTATAGAGATACCCTTCAGCACACAAAATTTTGAAGGTCAAGGTCAAAGGTCAAGGTCACTTTGTGGTCAATCATGGAGGTCGACGAAACCCTTATTTTTTGAGTAACTTTGATCGGATCGTCTCCAAACTTCATGGGAATCTAGTATATGGTCCGGCGCTCAGCTGATTAGTTTTTGGTGGCGATCGGCCTTGACCTTCATGGTTAGCGCTGGAGGTCGAAAATTATTGACCCCAAGGTCAAATGTTGAAACCCTTATTTTTTGAGTAACTTTGATCGGATCGTCTCCAAACTTCATGGGAATCTAGTATATGGTCCGGTGCTCAGCTGATTAGTTTTTGGTGGCGATCGGCCTTGACCTTCATGGTTAGCGCTGGAGGTCGAAAATTATTGACCCCAAGGTCAAATGTTGAAATCGTAGGTACCATATCTTCGCATATCTTCGCATGTAACTTCGCATATCAGAGTCCTATAGAGATACCCTTCAGCACACAAAATTTTGAAGGTCAAGGTCAAAGGTCAAGGTCACTTTGTGGTCAATCATGGAGGTCGACAAAACCCTTATTTTTTGAGTAACTTTGATCGGATCGTCTCCAAACTTCATGGGAATCTAGTATATGGTCCGGCGCTCAGCTGATTAGTTTTTGGTGGCGATCGGCCTTGACCTTCATGGTTAGCGCTGGAGGTCGAAAATTATTGACCCCAAGGTCAAATGTTGAAATCCTTATTTTTTGAGTAACTTTGATCGGATCGTCTCCAAACTTCATGGGAATCTAGTATATGGTCCGGCGCTCAGCTGATTAGTTTTTGGTGGCGATCGGCCTTGACCTTCATGGTTAGCGCTGGAGGTCGAAAATTATTGACCCCAAGGTCAAATTTTGAAATCGTTATTTTTTGAGTAACTTTGATCGGATCGTCTCCAAACTTCATGGGAATCTAGTATATGGTCCGGCGCTCAGCTGATTAGTTTTTGGTGGCGATCGGCCTTGACCTTCATGGTTAGCGCTGGAGGTCGAAAATTATTATTGACCCCAAGGTCAAATTACGAAACCCTTATTTTTTGAGTAACTTTGATCTTATGATCTCCAAACTTGGTGGGTATATAGGGTGTGGTATGGCGCTCAGTTGATTAGTTTTTGGTGTCGATCGGCCTTGACCTTCAAGGTCATTTTGAAGGTCATTCAATTTTGACCAAAAGGTAAAATTTTCAAGTTTCAGTTACCATATCGAGTAATACCTCATATGAATGCCCTTGATGAGTGCTTCCCAGATCTGTAAACAGTTTGACGCTATGACGTCATTTGAGGACGTCATGACGAAAAAACGGAATTTTCATGAAAAAATTATTTCCTCAGTTCTCATCAAAATCTTTCAATATTTCATGTGCGTTGGTCATGAAGACATACTATTCACCATACGAAATTATTAAGGTCAAGGTCAAAGGTCAAGGTCACTTTGCGGTCAATCATGGAGGTCAACGAAACCCTGGCAAGATACGGTTCACCCTGTGGGTGATGTTTTTTTTTATTTGTTTGTTTTTTTGTTTTTTTGTTTTTTTGTTTGTGGTTAATCATTTTTTTTCACGTTTAGATCACTCTGTAGACCACAGTTATTATTGGAAACTCCTGTAACTTCGCATATCAGAGTCCTATAGAGATACCATTCAGCACACAAAATTTTGAAGGTCAAGGTCAAAGGTCAAGGTCACTTTGTGGTCAATCATGGAGGTCGACGAAACACTAATTTTTTGAGTAACTTTGATCGGATCGTCTCCAAACTTCATGGGAATCTAGTATATGGTCCGGCGCTCAGCTGATTAGTTTTTGGTGGCGATCGGCCTTGACCTTCATGGTTAGCGCTGGAGGTCGAAAATTATTGACCCCAAGGTCAAATTTTGAAATCGTAGGTACCATATCGAGTAATACCTCATATGAATGCCCTTGATGAGTGCTTCCCAGATCTGTAAACAGTTTGACGCTATGACGTCATTTGATGACGTCATGACGAAAAAACGGAATTTTCACATTTTGGCAAGATACGGTTCACCCTGTGGGTGACATATGTTCTTTTTTTGTTTTTATCTTGCCAAAACGAAGTTTTTGCAAGATGTATTAGTCAGCTTGTATGTTTGTTTGTGGTTAATCATTTTTTTTTCACGTTTAGATCACTCTGTAGACCACAGTTATTATTGGAAACTCCTGTAACTTCGCATATCAGAGTCCTATAGAGATACCCTTCAGCACACAAAATTTTGAAGGTCAAGGTCAAAGGTCAAGGTCACTTTGTGGTCAATCATGGAGGTCGACGAAACACTAATTTTTTGAGTAACTTTGATCGGATCGTCTCCAAACTTCATGGGAATCTAGTATATGGTCCGGCGCTCAGCTGATTAGTTTTTGGTGGCGATCGGCCTTGACCTTCATGGTTAGCGCTGGAGGTCGAAAATTATTGACCCCAAGGTCAAATTTTGAAATCGTAGGTACCATATCGAGTAATACCTCATATGAATGCCCTTGATGAGTGCTTCCCAGATCTGTAAACAGTTTGACGCTATGACGTCATTTGATGACGTCATGACGAAAAAACGGAATTTTCATGAAAAAATTATTTCCTCAGTTCTCATCAAAATCTTTCAATATTTCATGTGCGTTGGTCATGAAGACATACTATTCACCATACGAAATTATTAAGGTCAAGGTCAAAGGTCAAGGTCACTTTGCGGTCAATCATGGAGGTCAACGAAACCCTTATTTTTTGAGTAACTTTGATCTTATGATCTCCAAACTTGGTGGGTATATAGGGTGTGGTATGGCGCTCAGCTGATTAGTTTTTGGTGTCGATCGGCCTTGACCTTCAAGGTCATTTTGAAGGTCATTCAATTTTGACCAAAAGGTAAAATAGACAGATGCAGGGGCAAGATACGGTTCACCCTGTGGGTGACATATGTTTTTATTATCTTGCCAAAACGAAGTTTTTGCAAGATGTATTAGTCAGCTTGTATGTTTGTTTGTGGTTAATCTTTTTTTTTTCACGTTTAGATCACTCTGTAGACCACAGTTATTATTGGAAACTCCTGTAACTTCGCATATCAGAGTCCTATAGAGATACCCTTCAGCACACAACAGTTTGAAGGTCAAGGTCAAAGGTCAAGGTCACTTTGCGGTCAATCATGGAGGTCAACGAAACCCTTATTTTTTGAGTAACTTTGATCGGATCGTCTCCAAACTTCATGGGAATCTAGTATATGGTCCGGCGCTCAGCTGATTAGTTTTTGGTGGCGATCGGCCTTGACCTTCATGGTTAGCGCTGGAGGTCGAAAATTATTGACCCCAAGGTCAAATTTTGAAATTGTAGGTACCATATCGAGTAATACCTCATATGAATGCCCTTGATGAGTGCTTCCCAGATCTGTAAACAGTTTGACGCTATGACGTCATTTGATGACGTCATGACAAAAAAACGGAATTTTCACATTTTGGCAAGATACGGTTCACCCTGTGGGTGACATATGTTTATTATCTTGCCAAAACGAAGTTTTTGCAAGATGTATTAGTCAGCTTGTATGTTTGTTTGTTTTTTTGTTTGTGGTTAATCATTTTTTTTTCACGTTTAGATCACTCTGTAGACCACAGTTATTATTGGAAACTCCTGTAACTTCGCATATCAGAGTCCTATAGAGATACCCTTCAGCACACAAAATTTTGAAGGTCAAGGTCAAAGGTCAAGGTCACTTTGTGGTCAATCATGGAGGTCGACGAAACACTTTTTTTGAGTAACTTTGATCGGATCGTCTCCAAACTTCATGGGAATCTAGTATATGGTCCGGCGCTCAGCTGATTAGTTTTTGGTGGCGATCGGCCTTGACCTTCATGGTTAGCGCTGGAGGTCGAAAATTATTGACCCCAAGGTCAAATTTTGAAATCGTAGGTACCATATCGAGTAATACCTCATATGAATGCCCTTGATGAGTGCTTCCCAGATCTGTAAACAGTTTGACGCTATGACGTCATTTGATGACGTCATGACGAAAAAACGGAATTTTCACATTTTGGCAAGATACGGTTCACCCTGTGGGTGACATATGTTCATTATCTTGCCAAAACGAAGTTTTTGCAAGATGTATCAGTCAGCTTGTATGTTTGTTTGTTTGTTATCTTGCCAAAACGAAGTTTTTGCAAGATGTATCAGTCAGCTTGTATGTTTGTTTGTTTGTTTTTTTGTTTTTTTGTTTTTTTGTTTGTGGTTAATCTTTTTTTTTTCACGTTTAGATCACTCTGTAGACCACAGTTATTATTGGAAACTCCTGTAACTTCGCATATCAGAGTCCTATAGAGATACCCTTCAGCACACAAAATTTTGAAGGTCAAGGTCAAAGGTCAAGGTCACTTTGCGGTCAATCATGGAGGTCAACGAAACCCTTATTTTTTGAGTAACTTTGATCGGATCGTCTCCAAACTTCATGGGAATCTAGTATATGGTCCGGCGCTCAGCTGATTAGTTTTTGGTGGCGATCGGCCTTGACCTTCATGGTTAGCGCTGGAGGTCGAAAATTATTGACCCCAAGGTCAAATTACGAAACCCTTATTTTTTGAGTAACTTTGATCTTATGATCTCCAAACTTGGTGGGTATATAGGGTGTGGTATGGCGCTCAGTTGATTAGTTTTTGGTGTCGATCGGCCTTGACCTTCAAGGTCATTTTGAAGGTCATTCAATTTTGACCAAAAGGTAAAATTTTCAAGTTTCAGTTACCATATCGAGTAGTACCTCAAATTGAAGCCCTTGATGAGTGCTTCCCAGATCTGTAAACAGTTTGACGCTATGACGTCATTTGATGACGTCATGACGAAAAAACGGAATTTTCATGAAAAAATTATTTCCTCAGTTCTCATCAAAATCTTTCAATATTTCATGTGCATTGGTCATGAAGACATACTATTCACCAAACGAAATTATTAAGGTCAAGGTCAAATGGCAAGATACGGTTCACCCTGTGGGTGACATATGTTCATTTTGTTTTTTTGTTTGTGGTTAATCATTTTTATCTTGCCAAAACGAAGTTTTTGCAAGATGTATCAGTCAGCTTGTATGTTTGTTTGTTTGTTTGTTTGTTTTTTTGTTTGTTTGTGGTTAATCATTTTTTTTTCACGTTTAGATCACTCTGTAGACCACAGTTATTATTGGAAACTCCTGTAACTTCGCATATCAGAGTCCTATAGAGATACCCTTCAGCACACAAAATTTTGAAGGTCAAGGTCAAAGGTCAAGGTCACTTTGCGGTCAATCATGGAGGTCAACGAAACCCTTATTTTTTGAGTAACTTTGATCTTATGATCTCCAAACTTGGTGGGTATATAGGGTGTGGTATGGCGCTCAGCTGATTAGTTTTTGGTGTCGATCGGCCTTGACCTTCAAGGTCATTTTGAAGGTCATTCAATTGGGTCAATCATGGAGGTCAACGAAACCCTTATTTTTTGAGTAACTTTGATCTTATGATCTCCAAACTTGGTGGGTATATAGGGTGTGGTATGGCGCTCAGCTGATTAGTTTTTGGTGTCGATCGGCCTTGACCTTCAAGGTCATTTTGAAGGTCATTCAATTTTGACCAAAAGGTAAAATTTTCAAGTTTCAGTTACCATATCGAGTAGTACCTCAAATTGAAGCCCTTGTTGAGTGCTTTCCAAACATATAACTAGTTTGACAATGTGACGTCATTTGACGGCGTTATGACGAAAAAACTGCACTTTTCATGTATATTGTATTGCTTTAGTTCGCATTGTTTAGGTCACTCTGTAGAGCACAGTTCCCTTTGGAAACTCTTGTAAGTTCGCATATCAGAGTCTTTTAGAGATACCCTTTAGCACACAAAATTATGAAGGTCAAGGTCAAAGGTCAAGGTCACTTTGCGGCCAATCATGGAGGTCGACGAAACACTAATTTTTTGAGTAACTTTGATCGGATCGTCTCCAAACTTCATGGGAATCTAGTATATGGTCCGGCGCTCAGCTGATTAGTTTTTGGTGGCGATCGGCCTTGACCTTCATGGTTAGCGCTGGAGGTCGAAAATTATTGACCCCAAGGTCAAATTTTGAAATCGTAGGTACCATATCGAGTAATACCTCATATGAATGCCCTTGATGAGTGCTTCCCAGATCTGTAAACAGTTTGACGCTATGACGTCATTTGATGACGTCATGACGAAAAAACGGAATTTTCATGAAAAAATTATTTCCTCAGTTCTCATCAAAATCTTTCAATATTTCATGTGCGTTGGTCATGAAGACATACTATTCACCATACGAAATTATTAAGGTCAAGGTCAAATGGCAAGATACGGTTCACCCTGTGGGTGACATATGTTCATTTTTCACGTTTAGATCACTCTGTAGACCACAGTTATTATTGGAAACTCCTGTAACTTCGCATATCAGAGTCCTATAGAGATACCCTTCAGCACACAAAATTTTGAAGGTCAAGGTCAAAGGTCAAGGTCACTTTGCGGTCAATCATGGAGGTCAACGAAACCCTTATTTTTTGAGTAACTTTGATCGGATCGTCTCCAAACTTCATGGGAATCTAGTATATGGTCCGGCGCTCAGCTGATTAGTTTTTGGTGGCGATCGGCCTTGACCTTCATGGTTAGCGCTGGAGGTCAAAAATTATTGACCCCAAGGTCAAATTTTGAAATCGTAGGTACCATATCGAGTAATACCTCATATGAATGCCCTTGATGAGTGCTTCCCAGATCTGTAAACAGTTTGACGCTATGACGTCATTTGATGACGTCATGACGAAAAAACGGAATTTTCATGAAAAAATTATTTCCTCAGTTCTCATCAAAATCTTTCAATATTTCATGTGCGTTGGTCATGAAGACATACTATTCACCATACGAAATTATTAAGGTCAAGGTCAAAGGTCAAGGTCACTTTGCGAAGTGAAGCTTTAGACATTTATAGGTCAAGGTCAAGCTTTAGACATTATATAAATGACGTCATTTGGTGACGTTATAAGGCAAACACGTATTTTTCAAGGTCACTCTCTAGAACGATTTATCATCGGAATATCTCGTGGGCAGACATTCCTCAAAGAGTCGCTTCTAGTGGATAGCAGTTCTGTTCACCTCAGTGTGACCTGAAGCAAGTCACTCATGTTCACATTTTGGCAAGATACGGTTCACCCTGTGGGTGACATATGTTTATTTTGTTTTTTTGTTTGTGGTTAATCATTTTTTTTCACGTTTAGATCACTCTGTAGACCACAGTTATTATTGGAAACTCCTGTAACTTCGCATATCAGAGTCCTATAGAGATACCCTTCAGCACACAAAATTTTGAAGGTCAAGGTCAAAGGTCAAGGTCACTTTGTGGTCAATCATGGAGGTCGACGAAACACTAATTTTTTGAGTAACTTTGATCGGATAGTCTCCAAACTTCATGGGAATCTAGTATATGGTCCGGCGCTCAGCTGATTAGTTTTTGGTGGCGATCGGCCTTGACCTTCATGGTTAGCGCTGGAGGTCGAAAATTATTGACCCCAAGGTCAAATTTTGAAATCGTAGGTACCATATCGAGTAATACCTCATATGAATGCCCTTGATGAGTGCTTCCCAGATCTGTAAACAGTTTGACGCTATGACGTCATTTGATGACGTCATGACGAAAAAACGGAATTTTCACATTTTGGCAAGATACGGTTCACCCTGTGGGTGACATATGTTCATTTTTTTGTTTTTTTGTTTTTTTGTTTGTGGTTAATCATTTTTTTTCACGTTTAGATCACTCTGTAGACCACAGTTATTATTGGAAACTCCTGTAACTTCGCATATCAGAGTCCTATAGAGATACCCTTCAGCACACAAAATTTTGAAGGTCAAGGTCAAGGTCAAAGGTCAAGGTCACTTTGTGGTCAATCATGGAGGTCGACGAAACACTAATTTTTTGAGTAACTTTGATCGGATCGTCTCCAAACTTCATGGGAATCTAGTATATGGTCCGGCGCTCAGCTGATTAGTTTTTGGTGGCGATCGGCCTTGACCTTCATGGTTAGCGCTGGAGGTCGAAAATTATTGACCCCAAGGTCAAATTTTGAAATCGTAGGTACCATATCGAGTAATACCTCATATGAATGCCCTTGATGAGTGCTTCCCAGATCTGTAAACAGTTTGACGCTATGACGTCATTTGATGACGTCATGACGAAAAAACGGAATTTTCACATTTTGGCAAGATACGGTTCACCCTGTGGGTGACATATGTTCATTTTTTTTTTTTTAAAGGCAGATTGCAAGTCAAATGCATAAAGACCACTTATTGACCAATGCCACTTACAATACAAGTGGTTGGGGGATGGGCTATCAGTGCAAATGGCTCCAGATACGCTTCATGCTCCTCTCCAGATGATGATGATCGAGTCAATAAGTGGCCTTTATGCATTTGACTTGCAATCTGCCTTTTGTTTATATAAACTCGGGGTCTGCTGGGGATTTATTCATGGGGCCCTCGATTGGTCATTTCTCATGAACAAATGACAGTAGTTACCTCTGCCACCGAAGGTGGGCAGAGGTTATGTTTTCACTCCTGTCTGTCTGCAAACAGGATATCTCAAAAAGTTACTAAAAAGTCCCCCTCCCTCCCCCCCACCCCCCCCCCCACCCCCCCCCCCACATTCCCACGCCTCCTCCCCCCAAGCCCTCTCCCTCCCACACATCTCCCTGCTCTCAAATGTTATGTTTGTGTGCATCCACTTCTCTCCCCATCTTGACTTCCGCTCCCTCTTTATATATATTTTGTTTGGCTGGTTGATTTGTTTGTGAAATAAATGTTAGTTCTTTCACGAGCCTCGATTCAGTATACAAAAAAAAAAAAAAGTTGTGGACCGATTCGACCGAAACTACTTAGACAGGTTGGGTGTGTGACAAGGATGAAATGATTATATTTTGGTGAAAATCCGGCTTTAAAGATGACAAAACAAAAAAAATTATGTTAAGTGATTTTTCCTCACCAAAGGATTTAAGGCTGTAAACAACCAAAATGGCAGATCATAGAGGGGTGGAAGCAATTTGGAAAGACAAACACACACTATATATATATATAAATATAATTGTGGTTTAGAAACAAAGAGCACCATTGAGGACAATTAATGACTAAATTGTATCTCTCCAAGTATGCCCAACACAGGGGCATTTGAACTGAGTCATCGCTGGCTTGACCTCTGTGCACTGTTTTCCATAGCCTGACACACTGATGTCAAGTGCCCAAGAAACAATGCGGACAAATTGCTATGTAAATAGATGTTAAATAGATGTGGTTCTAATGTGTTAATCATATTGATGGAAAACATTGCAATAAGCATTTGCTGTGGTGCAACGAAAAAAAACAAAAAAAGAACGCCATAGATGCAGCAAGGTGGTACAGATCGACAGGCAGACCCTATTGAAAGGTTCTTATAAAACAATGAATAAATCATTAACATTACCACCGAAAAACTCTCCAAATGGGTCCCGGCCCCCAAAGAACTCCTGGAATACATCTTCAGGGTTTCGAAACGTAAAGCCAAAGTGGGGTTCTGCGCCACCAAAATGACTGCTCGGCATTCCTCCACCTGCACAGCATACGTCAAGGAGGCAGGGATATTTATCAGGAACGACTTTAGCAACAGTGGATAAAGCATGCGTAACTTAAATTTTTGCTATGGGAGGGGGGTTAGAGTGGAGGCCGTGGTATTCTGGAGCAAACATAAATTCACTTATCGGTAGTTCTATTCAAAAGAAGTAATGTTTATTCAGAACAGCATTTGCATCCTTACGTAGCATAATTACCCAAACGGCGTGAAAACAAACTCTATATACAGCATTATCATGAGAGTGCGTCAAACAAATGCAGCTCCAAACTTGCGAGCCAGCGCACAAACCACACAAAATTATCCTTGGAAAACCAGAACCAACCTCCATTCATTAGTCCCTTGTGGCCAAGCCTGTCATAAATGTTTCGCTTTTGCTCTGCAAAAAAAATAAAAAACAAAGGAAGAAGTAAATATTGGCATCAAAGAAATAAAGCACAAATACTCCGGCAGTACCAAATGAGTCACGAAATGAGCCTGAATTTAAATTTGCCCGAGCAAATTATCTGCAGCATTATGCAGATCAATCAAATCCAAACAAAACATCTGCCTCGGGTTCGACGGGATAAACAACATGACGGAAGAGCGGATTGCAGCGGCAAGGGGAATTTAAATCACAGAGCAAAAATAAAAAATAAAAAAGATGGAAACGTACTGTCCGATAACACTTCGTATGCTTCTGCAACTTCCTTGAACTTCCAGTCTGCAATCTCCTTGTTGTCCAGGTTTTTGTCTGGGTGCCACTTCAGGGCCATTTTGCGGTACCTGCAGCATGTAGAAAGAGCCGTTACTCCATAAGAGAGATAGCCAAGGAATGTACCCACCTGGAAAATTCGGTCACATCGCCGTCAGACGAGACATATACCTGGTTAACATTACAGAGCGTACGGCCCGCACACCAGACAAAATATATGTATATATATACTGTATATATATATATCAAACACACACACACACACACACACACACACACACACACACACACACACACACACACACACGAAGCAGGTAATTTAAAAGGGACAGCACTTACGCCTTCTTAATATCCTCTGATGAAGCGTGTCTGGGAACACCCAACACCTGGTAGTAGTCAACCATGCTTGTTCAGTCACACTGCACACAACAGGGAATAACTGTTCACAGGTCAGAGGTAAAGGTGGAGGGTGGGGATCAACGTCAATGGAACACAAAGAATAAAGACAGGTAGAGAAAAACCAAACAGGTACAGACAAGTGAGAGCCAAAAGAGCATGACGATGAATGTCGTATAAAGAACGATTTAAAATAATCCAGAGAGAACGGCAATCATTGCACATTAACATTCCAATATGGCGTTAAAGCCCCAAAAATGACGTCATCGCGTCTCGAAGCAACGTTAAGAACACGAGTTCTCGAACCAGGAACTACAGGTACTGCACAAGGCCAATGGCGGCGCAATGGCTGCCAACACATGGTCGTGCCGATTCCACATTAACAATAACAAGGCAACTCCGAGACGGTCACCGACGGACTTGGAAATATCCCGCGAGTTCGTTGCTTAGAGAAAGAGTTCGAATCCTGACACAGGTGTGGTTAATTTAATGAACACGAGGTATGCAGGTGAACCATCGACCGTGGACGTGGATTTACAAATCCACGACATTCCCCAGACTCCTTACCGGGTTTGCTCTACAAACTCCGAATTGAACCGTCGCAAGAGTCGTTGGACCAACAACAAAGGAGAAATGAAAACGGATCAAAAACGAATGTACGAGGATGACGTCACAAATCATTCCGAATACAAACGTCGGATGGACGGTAGATCCGTCTGCCGAGCGACGCGACGTCGACAAAACATGGACGAATAACAAACCGGCCTCTCACCGCGAACGTACCCACGGTCAAGCACGAGCGATGCTTTCGTTTTAATTAGCGGATTGCGTCGCGAGAACAGCCAAGAGGGGCCGAAAGAAGGGGTCGAGGGATCCACCGGGTATGGAGATGACTTGGAGCTTCGGAGCGCCACGAACGGGATGTGCGAGGGAAGACTAACAGGAAGTGCAGCTCGACTGCACCAGACGCGAGAACCGAGTATCGCGAGATATCGCGAGATCTTGTCGACGTCATCACCCTGCGCCGTCAGGAGCTGAAGGGATTTAAATCGCTTTTTATTCTGAAATCACATCATTAATATCCATCTCACTTTCCGATATAAACTTGATCAATTACCAATAAGCTTGCTGCGAAATCCTCTCAGGCGTCCAAAGGTAACAGCCATAGTTTCAATGCCCCAATATCTGCAAGTACCATAAACTTCAGTCACGCCCACCGGTGACGTCACCTTCCTTAAAGCGTTTTTTATGGATGTTTGATCTTCGAAGAACAACAATAAAAACTGGGTTATACATGAATATCTCAACTTTACGTGCAAAGATTGGATTCAGTGTTTCGAAGAAATTGGTCACATCGTAAAAATATCTGAACTGCACTCGCATCCTCTATTTATTTATTACATAGCGCTATTCCCTCGTTCAAAATACAATGTCAGTGAGTGACAAAGAAGAGACAAGAAAATTAACAAAATACAACTGTAAAAATGCTCTTTTTTTAAAATAAGGAAGAAAAAAACAAGATGAATTTAGATGAGGCAAAAACATAATAAACGTGATGAATTCAGAGAATACACAGAACTATGACGGTGAAGGAGCTGGGGCTCCCACGTCGATCGGAAGAATGGACGCGACAAAAAGCTGGAATTCATCCGAGTTGCTTTAATCAAATCAAACACTCAGGCACTCTGAAAACCCATTTATCGGGCAGCAATATATATACCAATTATCCCGGAGCGTTTGCCCAGGCCCGGCGCCAGGGGGCGTGGCCCAGCGTCCTGGCTGCGGCCTGGCAAGTTGAGGGCGAGCCTGCCCGGGCATGCCCGGGCATGCCCGGGCGTCCCGACCGAGGCCTGGCAAGTTGAGCGCGGGCCTGCCCGGGCGTCCTGGACGAGCCCGGCATGGTGATCGCTCCGCGTCCTTGATAGGTGCAAGGCGATTGTGAAAACCCAGCGGCAGCCGCTACACACGTCCCCCCAGAATCGACTTGCACCGGCAGGGTCAATTTGAGGGGGGTCCTGATGACCCGGCCGAAGCGACCCCTGGCGGGTCGTGGGAGGGGGTCCGGTGAGGTGGTGGGTGGTCGAGTGGGGGGCACCGTGGACGGGGGGCGGCCTCGCCGCGGCGGAAGGGCCACCCGTGGTGGGTGGTCGACGTCCACGTGCGCCGGCTTGAGGCGGTCCACCGCAATCCGGTCCGACCTGCCGCCGATGTCGATGACGAACGACTTGTCGTCCCGTCGCAGCACCCGGAAGGGCACGTCGTACGGCGGCTGGAGTGTCCACCGATGTGCGTCGTGACGCACAAAAACATACTCCGCTGTGCGGAGTGCTGGGGGGACGTAGGACTGGGGGTCACCGTGGCGGGATGTTGGCACGGGGGCAAACCGTCGGGCGGCCTCCTGGAGGTCCGAGCGCTGGTGAGCTGCGGACCAGGGACTGGTAGCGTCGGGCACGAATTCGCCCGGGACGCGTAGCGCCTGGCCATAGACAAGCTCGGCGGTGGATGCCTGGAGGTCCTCCTTGGGGGCCGTGCGAAGGCCCAAAAGGACCCACGGCAGCCGGTCGGCCCAACCGCCATCTTGAAGGCCGGCCATGAGCGCGGCCTTCATGGAGCGGTGGAATCGCTCGCACAACCCGTTTGCTTGGGGGTGGTAGGCCGTAGTACGGTGGAGCTTGACCCCCAGGTTGCGGGCGACCGCGCCCCACAGCTCGGAGGTGAACTGTGGTCCGCGGTCTGACGAGATGTCCGCCGGTGCGCCGAAGCGGGCGACCCAGGTGGCGATGAAAGCCTGCGCCACGTCGGCGGTGGTGGTGGAGACGAGGGGAACGGCCTCCGGCCACCTGGTGGTCCTGTCCACCATGGTGAGCAGGTGTGTGAACCCCCGTGACGGGGGGAGGGGGCCCACCAGATCCACGTTGACGTGGTCGAAACGTCGTTCGGGCACGGTGAAAGGTGCCAGCGGGGCCTGGGTGTGTCGGTGGACCTTGGCCCGTTGGCAGGCCGTGCAGGTGCTGGTCCAATCGCGGACGTCCCGACGAACGCCGTGCCAGACGAAACGCGCCGACACCAGCTTCTGGGAAGCTTTCCGGCCCGGGTGGGAAAGGCCGTGGAGGGAGGCGAAGATGCGGCGTTGCCAGGTGACGGGCACGATGGGGCGAGGCTGGCCTTGGGAGACGTCGCAGAGCAGGACAGTGTCCGCGCAGGGGATGTCGGCCAGGCGGAGGCCCGTGTCCGCCGCCCGGAGGGCTTGCACCGTGGTGTCGGTGGTTTGGTCCGCCGCCATAAGCGCAAAATCCACGCCCAGGTGGACCGCGTTCGCGCTGGCCCGGGAAAGACAGTCGGCCACGGCGTTGTTTTTGCCGGCGACGTGCCGGATGTCCGTGGTAAACTCCGACACGGCGGAGAGGTGGCGCTGTTGGCGGGCCGACCATGGCTCCGTGACCTTGGCCATGGCGTAAACCAACGGCTTGTGGTCGACGAACGCCGTGAAAGGTCGGCCCTCCAGGAGGTGGCGGAAATGGCGGACGGCCAGGTGTAGACCGAGGAGCTCCCGGTCAAACGTGCTGTATTTGAGCTCGTTCGGCCGGAGCTGCCGGCTGAAAAAAGCGAGTGGCTGCCAAACCCCGTTCACCCATTGCTCATGTACGGCGCCCACCGCGTAGTCGGAGGCATCCGTGGTGAGGGCGATGGGAGCGTTGAGCACCGGGTGAGCGAGCAGTGTTGCGTCGGCGAGGGCCCGCTTTGAGCGTTGGAAGGCCGCGTCCATTGCTGCGGACCAGGCGATGTCGTGCTTGGCCGGCTTGCCCCGGAGGGCTTCGTAGAGGGGCCGCATGAGTTGAGCAGCGCGGGGCACGAAGCGGTGATAAAAATTCACCATTCCCAGGAATTCCTGCAGGGCCTTTATGGTGCGGGGACGCGGGAACGTGGTGATGGCCTCGACCTTGGTTGGCAGCGGCACGGCCCCGTTCTTGGTGATGTGGTGGCCCAAAAAATCAATGGCCGTCGTGCCGAAGTGGCATTTGGCCGGGTTGACGATGAGGCCGTGCTCGCTGAGGCGCCCGAACAGTGTTCGGAGGTGGAGGAGGTGCTCGGCCCGGGACGTGCTGGCGACGAGGATGTCGTCCAGGTAAACGAAAAGGAACGGCAGGTCACGCAGCACGCCGTCCATCAAGCGCTGGAACGCCTGAGCCGCGTTCTTGAGACCAAACGGCATCCGCAAGAATTCGAATAAGCCGAACGGCGTGATGACTGCCGTTTTAGGGACGTCGGCCGCCCTGACAGGTACCTGGTGATATCCCCGTATGAGATCAATTTTCGAAAAAATGACCCGTCCCGCCAGACGGGCGGAGAAGTCTTGGATATGCGGGATCGGGTACCTGTCGGGGGTGGTAGCGTCATTGAGACGGCGGTAGTTGCCACACGGGCGCCATCCACCCCCCGGCTTTGGCACGATGTGCAGTGGCGAGGCCCACGCGCTATCGGAGCGCCGCACGATGCCGAGGTGCTCCAACGCGTCGAATTCGGCCTTCGCTACGGCGAGCTTGGCTGGGTCGAGGCGGCGGGCCCTGGCGTAGACCAGCGGGCCCGTGGTTGGTATGTGGTGCTCGATCCCATGCCGTACTGCGACGGCCGAAAACGTCGGCCGCGTGAGGGCCGGGAACTCCGTGAGCAGGCGAGCAAACTCGTTCGCCGCCGGGACGGTGCATGCCAGCTCGGTCGGCGCGGAGCTGCTCAATGTGCATACCAGGGAGCTGAAGGTTTCAGCGTTGATTAAACGACGCCGTTGGACGTCCACCAGCAGTCCGTGTGCGCAGAGGAAGTCGGCGCCTAGCAGAGCCATGGGCACGTTTGCGGTTACAAACGTCCAAGCAAAGCGTTGGCCGCCGAAGCAGAGGGTGACGTTGCGCGGGCCGAAGGTGCGGATGGTCGATCCGTTGGCCGCAACCAAGGAGGGGCCGCAAACCGCGGATTGCCTGTCCTGGTCAGAGGCGGGTATGACGCTCAGTTGGGCGCCGGTGTCGCACAGGAAACGCCGTCCGGACGCTTTATCCGTGATGAACAGTAAGTTGCCCGTGTGGCCGGCGCTCATGGCTGGTAATGAACGCCGGCCCGGCCGTTTCCCGGCCTGCCGAAGGTGCACGGGGGTCGGCATGTCCGGGCCTTCTGTCCGAACCTGGCATGATAGTAACACCACGCTTGGCCAGGTGGAGGCCCCGGTCGTCGTGCTGGAGGTGGTCGGCTCGGTGTAGCGGCCGCCAATTGCGTCGGCAGTTCGGCCGTCGACCGTGCCGGGTGCTCGGGCGCCATGGGTGTTGCGTCGGACGGCGGTGGGTCCCATGTCGCCGCTGCGATGCGCTGTCCTGCGGCGGAGATCTTGTCGGCTTCTCTGGCAAGGGCCCGGGGATCTGTGATCGTCGTGCTTGCCAGGGCGAGGCGTACCGGGTTAGGCAGCTGACGGAGGAACAGCTCCCGGAACAGGAATGCCGGAGAGTGCTCGCCGAGCAGTGAAAGCATGTAGTCCATTCGCTCGGAAGGGCGCGTGTCGCCGAGCTCAGGCAGTTCGAGCAGGCGCCGTGCGCGTTCCGCCGATGGGAGGGCGAAAGCATCGAGGAGAAGCTTCTTAATCGCGCCGTATTTGTCAGCGGCTGGCGGGCTCTCGAGGAGGCTCAGGGCGCAGGCCGCGGTAGCCGAACCGAGCGCAGCTACCACATGGTGGAAGCGGGTGTCGTCGGCCGTGATGCCTCGCAGGGCGAACAGGGACTCCGCCTGTGCGAACCAAACCGCCGCGTGAGCCTCCCAGAAGGTAGGCAGTTTAAGGGCGACTGCCGTGTCCATGTCGATAGGTCACCAATGAAGGAGCTGGGGCTCCCACGTCGATCGGAAGAATGGACGCGACAAAAAGCTGGAATTCATCCGAGTTGCTTTAATCAAATCAAACACTCAGGCACTCTGAAAACCCGTTTATCGGGCAGCAATATATATACCAATTATCCCGGAGCGTTTGCCCAGGCCCGGCGCCAGGGGGCGTGGCCCAGCGTCCTGGCTGCGGCCTGGCAAGTTGAGGGCGAGCCTGCCCGGGCGTCCTGGACGAGCCCGGCATGGTGATCGCTCCGCGTCCTTGATAGGTGCAAGGCGATTGTGAAAACCCAGCGGCAGCCGCTACAACGGCACTCTATGACGGCACTCTATGACGTCATGACGTCGATCACGATATGCCACCTCCCATCCTATTACATCCTAGCAGGAGTACCCGGCGTTGTGGGGAAGCGAAGGGGTGAGGAGGAGGCTGAAGGGGAGGGGAGGAGCAGGAGAGGGTGGGTGGGGAGGAAGCAGGAGGGGGGTGGGTGGGTGGGGAGGAAGCAGGAGGGGGGTGGATGGGTGGGGAGGAAGCAGGAGGGGGGTGGGTGGGTGGGGAGGAAGCAGGAGGGGGGTGGGTGGGGAGGAAGCAGGAGGGGGGTGGGTGGGTGGGGAGGAAGCAGGAGGGGGGTGGGTGGGTGGGGAGGAAGCAGGAAGGGGGTGGGTGGGTGGGGAGGAAGCAGGAGGGGGATGGGTGGGTGGGGAGGAAGCAGGAGGGGGGTGGGTGGGTGGGGAGGAAGCAGGAGGTGGGTGGGTGGGTGGGGAGGAAGCAGGAGGTGGGTGGGTGGGTGGGGAGGAAGCAGGAGGTGGGTGGGTGGGTGGGGAGGAAGCAGGAGGGGGGTGGGTGGGTGGGTGGGGAGGAAGCAGGAGGGGGGTGGGTGGGTGGGGAGGAAGCAGGAGGGGGGTGGGGAGGAAGCAGGAGGGGGGTGGGTGGGTGGGTGGGGAGGAAGCAGGAGGGGGGTGGGTGGGGAGGAAGCAGGAGGGGGGTGGGTGGGTGGGTGGGGAGGAAGCAGGAGGGGGGTGGGGAGGAAGCAGGAGGGGGGTGGGTGGGGAGGAAGCAGGAGGGGGGTGGGTGGGTGGGGAGGAAGCAGGAGGGGGGTGGGCGGGTGAGGAGGAAGCAGGAGGGGGGTGGGCGGGTGGGGAGGAAGCAGGAGGGGGGTGGGGAGGAAGCAGGAGGGGGGTGGGTGGGTGGGTGGGGAGGAAGCAGGAGGGGGGTGGGTGGGTGGGGAGGAAGCAGGAGGGGGGTGGGTGGGTGGGGAGGAAGCAGGAGGGGGGTGGGTGGGTGGGTGGGGAGGAAGCAGGAGGGGGGTGGGTGGGTGGGTGTGGAGGAAGCAGGAGGGGGGTGGGTGGGTTGGTGGGGAGGAAGCAGGAGGGGGGTGGGGAGGAAGCAGGAGGGGGTGGGTGGGTGGGGAGGAAGCAGGAGGGGGGTGGGTGGGTGGGTGGGGAGGAAGCAGGAGGGGGGTGGGTGGGTGGGGAGGAAGCAGGAGGGGGGTGGGGAGGAAGCAGGAGGGGGGTGGGTGGGTGGGTGGGGAGGAAGCAGGAGGGGGGTGGGTGGGTGGGGAGGAAGCAGGAGGGGGGTGGGTGGGTGGGTGGGGAGGAAGCAGGAGGGGGGTGGGTGGGTGGGTGGGGAGGAAGCAGGAGGGGGGTGGGTGGGTGGGGAGGAAGCAGGAGGGGGGTGGGTGGGGAGGAAGCAGGAGGGGGGTGGGTGGGTGGGTGGGTGGGGAGGAAGCAGGAGGGGGGTGGGTGGGTGGGGAGGAAGCAGGAGGGGGGTGGGTGGGTGGGGAGGAAGCAGGAGGGGGGTGGGTGGGTGGGGAGGAAGCAGGAGGGGGGTGGGTAGGTGGGGAGGAAGCAGGAGGGGGGTGGGTAGGTGGGGAGGAAGCAGGAGGGGGGTGGGTGGGGAGGAAGCAGGAGGGGGGTGGGTGGGGAGGAAGCAGGAGGGGGGTGTGTGGGGACGAAGCAGGAGGGGGGTGGGTGGGGAGGAAGCAGGAGGGGGGTGGGTGGGTGTGTGGGGAGGAAGCAGGAGGGGGGTGGGTGGGTGGGTGGGGAGGAAGCAGGAGGGGGGTGGGTGGGGAGGAAGCAGGAGGGGGGTGGGTGGGTGGCTGGGGAGGAAGCAGGAGGGGGGTGGGTGGGTGGGTGGGGAGGAAGCAGGAGGGGGGTGGGTGGGTGGGTGGGGAGGAAGCAGGAGGGGGGTGGGTGGGTGGGTGGGGAGGAAGCAGGAGGGGGGTGGGTGGGGAGGAAGCAGGAGGGGGGTGGGTGGGTGGGGAGGAAGCAGGAGGGGGGTGGGTGGGGAGGAAGCAGGAAGGGGGTGGGTGGGTGGGGAGGAAGCAGGAGGGGGGTGGGGAGGAAGCAGGAGGGGGGTGGGTGGGTGGGTGGGTGGGGAGGAAGCAGGAGGGGGGTGGGTGGGTGGGTGGGGAGGAAGCAGAAGGGGGGTGGGTGGGGAGGAAGCAGGAGGGTTAGGAAGCAGGAGGGGGGTGGGTGGGTGGGGAGGAAGCAGGAGGGGGGTGGGTGGGTGGGGAGGAAGCAGGAGGGGGGTGGGTGGGTGGGGAGGAAGCAGGAGGGGGGTGGGTGGGTGGGTAGGAAGCAGGAGGGGGGTGGGTGGGTGGGGAGGAAGCAGGAGGGGGGTGGGTCGGTGGGTGGGGAGGAAGCAGGAGGGGGTGGGTGGGTGGGGAGGAAGCGGGAGGGGGGTGGGTGGGTGGGGAGGAAGCGGGAGGGGGGTGGGTGGGTGGGGAGGAAGGGGGTGGGTGGGTGGGTGGGGAGGAAGCGGGAGGGTGGGTGGGGAGGAAGCGGGGGGTGGGTGGGGAGGAAGCGGGAGGGGGGTGGGTGGGGAGGAAGCGGGAGGTGGGTGGGTGGGGAGGAAGCGGGAGGGCGGTGGGTGGGGAGGAAGCGGGAGGGGGGCGGGTGGGGAGGAAGCGGGAGGGGGTGGGTGGGGAGGAAGCGGGAGGGGGGCGGGTGGGGAGGAAGCGGGAGGGGAGGAAGCGGGTGGGGAGGAAGCGGGTGGGGAGGAAGCGGGAGGGGGGCGGTGGGGAGGAAGCGGGAGGGGGGCGGGTGGGGAGGAAGCGGGAGGGGGGCGGGTGGGGAGGAAGCGGGAGGGGGGCGGGTGGGGAGGAAGCGGGAGGGGGCGGGTGGGGGGAGGGTGGGGAGGGGGCGGGTGGGGGAGGGTGGGGAGGCAGCGGGAGGGGGGCGGGTGGGGAGGCAGCGGGAGGGGGGCGGGTGGGGAGGAAGC
>NC_136267.1:80462784-80581965 GCF_964187855.1 Myxine glutinosa | reverse complement strand
AAAGCACCACCCCACCACCAATCGGTGCAGTCACCATTGTTCATTGGAATAAAAATAAATTCGACAACCCCTAACCCTGCAGGTGTCTCTTGCTCTTCTTGTGGTGCACTTGGTGTTAACTAAAAGTGGTTCACCTGTATGGCATAGGTGCCACGTTAGTAGTGTAATAATGTTGCTTCTGGGACACCTCCGTTTAACATGGGAAATCCCTATCTAATGTCATTTACCCCCTTGTCTTTTTCAAAAATCATAAACACCTCTATTTCTCCCACCCTCATCTTTATGAACCTTTTGTCTGTAGTACCTATCCTTAATGTTGTTCATTAGACCACTCAAACACTACAAATATTTGTTTTCTCTTATAGACCTATCATCCTTCTTCTACATATCATCTGGCAGATTAATCTTTGACCCACTCAAACATTGACCCATTCACTTCCATATTAATTCTTTCCCTCCCTCATTGCCCCTAAAGACCTCTATTTCTCTCACCCTGTTCTTTACGAACCTTCTAACCTTTTGACATGTTATCCTTATTCATTAGACCACTTAAACACCTGTGATCCTTCTGACCTCATGGACCTTTTAACCTTTTACTCTTAATATCATCTGGTGAATATAACCCACTCAAACAACGACCCTACAAATATTTGTTTATGCGTGGGAAATAATTTAATTCTCCTACAACTCTCTTCACCATCTAATACATTAACAAAAAATATGTTTGAGTTTGGTTCTTTATTAAGATATTTTAACTGAGCTAAGATAAAATGGTAAACCTCCCTCAATGTTCTTGTTTGAGCACCTCCAGTGCCACATACCATTTTAAAATTAAAGTATATATTTTCCTGACAACCATCAAAGTTTTCCGTCCACTCAAAAATATTTCCATCTTTTTTACCCAATTCACCGGTATTTAAATTAATTCTCTTATTTGTTTTGTGAATTTTTTTACCAGTTGCCTTTTCAATTATACCTATTTGATATTTTTCACATTCATTATGTTTTCCATTTATATACCAAGGTTGATTACACCTCCACTCTTTAGTCTGGTTGATACTTGGTTCTATCATTTATATAATAGTAAAAAAGGCGGCGGTAGCCCGTTAAAATCCCCAACCCCCCCCCCCCCCCCTTTTTAACTTATCACTTATATATATCTTATCACTTATATATATCTTATCACTTATGTATATCTTATCACTTATATATATCTTATCACTTATATATATATCTTATCACTTATATACTTATATAACCATAAGGGAGACTATCAATTCCATTTTCTAAAATAAACCTCTTATCATCAAAAGCCCCCAATGCTTTCTTATTTATCTCTTCTGAATATAATTGATGTTTATAACTTCTTATTCCATTAATCTTTCTAAACTCTTCTTTCTTTGTTGTTAAACAGTTATAATAATCCTTAAAGTTTATTGTTTCTTTAATAACATTTTTCTTTACACCTTTTAACTTCTTATCAGTCTTTTCAACGTTATTCACAATGTATTTATAAGCATAAGCCTTTGACCTCAATCCCACAAATTCACTCATAACATTTCCTCCTAATTCATCCTTGAACTTTCCAATCACCTTTTTATTTTTAGAAGAGAACAACTCACTCTCTGGACTGTAATTACTCGTGTCATAGATATTAATGTCTCTTTTCATGTCTGAATAAACATCGTTGGTATTAATTTTCAAAATAAAACTATCTGTATCCATATAAAGTAGATTAACATCATTTTGATATTTCTTCCTCAAGTTATTATAAAAGTAATCATACATTAATGACTTTGATAAATCAAGAATTGTTGTTCCAATATAAATAGGTTTGTTCATTTCAATACTCTCTTTAATCAAATGGATCGCACAAAAGTTCTCAGTAAAGACCTCAGCTCGAGTAAAACTCGGTCTATTAATTAATTTTGATGCTTGTTCCCAAGATGTTGATAGTCTGATATTTTGTCTTTTCCTCACATTCTCCATAGTCTTACCAAAGACCGCATTATTCATCAATTTATAAAAGTCTTTCTCAAAATCTGTTTTTGACTCTGTTCTTCTTTGTGTATTAAAATCAATGTACCCCTTTAACCAATGACTTTGATTGAACTTTAGAACCCTATGGATCTTCTCTACTCTTAGACCTTTTGATAAATATTGTCGCAAATTTCTTTGGTGTAGAACATAATTTTTCTTGTTATATAATGTAGTAAGTAATTTTTCTGTTGATTCACCTATATCAAACGATCGTTGATAATCACTCAACCATTCTTTCTTTGGACTTTCTTTCTCACAAGCAAATGGGAGATCTTTGTGTAGGTTATGGAGTTCCTCTGGATATTTTAAATCAATTTCAAAATAATAACCAACTTTTTCTTCATCCAATTCTTTTTGTGTAGAGATACATACATCTTGTAAAACGTTTTTGTAGTCTTTTTCCTTTACCCATCTAAGTTTTCCATAAGGAAGAGCCTGAGACATTGCCCAGCCATACAGGTTGTTCGCGTCATAGTACATCAAGTAAGAACTCTCTTTCGTTGGATCATAATTTGGAAGATATTTGTTATTTGCTTTTGCGTATCTACTCGAGCAGACTTGTGAAATTCCACCTCTTTTTGCCTTTTCAATCATCAAAAGCATATCAACATCGATTATCAAATCCAAATCTTGTTTTGTCATTTTCAACATCGCACTCCAGGCCAATCCAGGTGCTGTGTAGTAGTGAGCAGGATCCAATCCATATCCAGTGCGACAAACAGATCTAAAGGCTTCAAATACATCGGCCAATAAAAGCACATCAGTTTTGAGATACAAATCGTGATACTCGCCAAGATTCTTGATGTTATATTTTTCCCAAACATTTTGTGCGTGTACATAATCTTTATCAGATATATGACTATTATTTAATTTGTTATAGAAATTTTCTTTTGAAGGAAGTTGTGTTTCATTGAATCTCTCAAATGAGTCCATATAGTCATAGGGGTAAATTCCCTTTTGTGTTAGAAAATCTTTCTCTAAAAAATACTCTGAAAGACATGGAAACTCTTTTAGATTTTGAACCAAGTTAACCAATGGACTTGCCATGAATTTAAATGTATCAAGAAATCTGATATGAGTAATAGGAGATGTGTGAATTGTTTTTGTGAATGAAATGTATTTCTGATCCGTGTTTGGAATTGCTGAGATACTTCCAGAAGTCTTTGAGAGTTCCTTGATAAATAGATGTGTATCATAATGAGCGTTGTTATGAAGAAAGACAGGAATGAAAGAGGGGAGTTGATAATTAATATTACAACTTTGATGAGCCGGACCTCTATATTTACCAGTGAGATGACAATGGTCTCTAACCTTTAGACCTTTACCAATTTTCTCCTCACAAATATGACAGACATTGTTTTTTATAAATTCCCTTTTTTCTTTACTTGTTAAGGACATTGGTTTATTGGTTTCTCTCATTATCTTGGTTAATCGAACACAGTCTTTTTCTAGTCGTTTCACAAACTCCTCTGGGGTATTTGAGCCTCTATACATCTCTAACTTGTTATATTTATCACCAACGGATGATTTGATATAATAACAAAAACCACAAGGAGTATGTTTTTGATATTTATTTGTGTATGATTCTTTTGGATCTTGAGAAGCAGTATCAATTTTTTCTAAAATACTTTCAAAATCAGCATATATAACAAATGGATGTTTGATCTTTTTATTTTCATCTTTGAATGTGATCTTTGAGCCTTCTTTAGGCATATTGATTACCGTTGATTTATGTTCGCCACAATAATTTGAATGTTTATCTAATCTTTCTTGTGAATTGAAGAAGTTAAGACAACGCAAACAAATATATATTTTATTTGTTCTCTTACAGACTTGTGGTTTTATTAATTTAGCAATATCTTTGATGTATGTATAATGTGAATTTTCGTCTGAATTAAAATATAGAAGATTAATATGAGTTTGTTTACAATTGTCAGAAAGCTTTAAAACCTGAATGTTGTTTGTTTCTGTTAGACCATAAACATTAACTGATAAATTATTCATCTTTTCAAATTTAGGAATATCATTTAAAGTCATCGGAAACTTTAGATCTTTCGTATTTAATGTATTCTCATATTTTTTATAATGAGATACTCTTTCATCATGAAAATGTGGAGGATGTAAGTGTGCTAAAATAGACCAGAGAAAACATTTATTGTCTTTATTTTTGATATTGATAACTGCTTTTCTATTTTTGATAACACTGGGTAAATCAATGTAAGAAGAAGCTTTTAGAGGATCTGATTTAAGAATATGAATGTCTATGTAAATAATTTTTCCTATATTGAATCCACTTCCTACGATTGAATTATCCACATCTTGCTCTTGTTTAATAAGTTCATCATAGACTCCTGATGTTTTAAAATCTTGATATGAAGATATAAAGTGTGGCTCAGTTCTCATGTATGGTGCATCTATAACTCCTTCATCCTTTGTCATTTCTAATTTTACTCCCATATAAAATTTAAGTGGTTTCATTTCCTTTAGTGTTTTTTCAATCAACGTTTGAACAGCAGGTTTAACTATTTCTACAGCATCAACTATAGACTCTGGTTCAGGAGGTTTGAAGTTAAAGACTCTTATTTTAATATGTCCTTTGAATGCTCCATCAGAGTTTTTAGTTGTGATAAAATTTGATAAATGTAGATTTGTTTTAAGATGTATTTTGAAGCCTTTCTTGAGGATATTTTTATTACATGTAGAACAGTGTTTTGTTTCAGGTGGAAGAGGGGAAAGTTTGTTTAAAATGTTGTATGTATGTTTTGCGGTGAGAATATGTTGTTTATAATATTTTACTTCCTTCTCGCAAGTATCACAATAAACCATATTTATAGCGTGAGAAAACGTGGTGTTTTATATATATCACTGTGCTTAAAATAAAACACTTTTGAGCTTTACAGCTCCGTTTTATATATATCGCTGTGCTTAAACTAAAACACTTTTTCACTCAGAATCATCTAAGTCATAACTATCACATGAATACTCAGAATCATCAATAAAGCTACTCTCATAACTATCATTTGAGCACAAACTATTAGTATCATAACTATCATCTGTGTTCAATGAAATACTATCATCACCATCGTCCAAGTTCAATGAAATACTATCATCACTATCGTCTGAGTTCAATGAAATAGTAAAATCTTCACTGCTGTATTGACTCATATTTAATTAGCAAGAAAAATATTCCCATCAATATCTATATACTTTCTTTCATTAACAGATTCAATCTCTACAATTTTTATATCAAAAGTTATCTTTAAATAATCTCTAACTATCATAGAACGAAATGACATTTCACCAGAAATATTAACATCATTCATTTTACTTAGATCTACACCCTTTGGATTATTAAAGAAAATACAAATGTCTCCTCTAGAATTATTAATGGTCTTATCATTCTTTTTCAAAGTATCGTGGTCAATCACTTTTTCAAGCTTTGAATAAATTGCCAGGAGTAGAGGAGAAACTTTTGTTAGATTTACTTTAATGGATGTCTTTCCAGGTATAGTTAGAGCTCTTCCTTTAAATGAAATAGAGGGGCTCATGTTATTTTCCATAACTGGTTTTACCCAAAAATTTCCATATTTATCTTTGTTCAATTTAACATCTTTGACATATTTTTCTATATCTTCCACCGAAGTAGAGATTGATTGAAATTTGTCTTTTGTGCTTTGAAACATTGTATTTAT
The DNA here is from genome assembly GCF_964187855.1 of Myxine glutinosa. Lineage (NCBI taxonomy): Eukaryota > Metazoa > Chordata > Myxini > Myxiniformes > Myxinidae > Myxine > Myxine glutinosa. The sequence goes on along the minus strand of NC_136267.1, from coordinate 80,576,233 downwards.
TAATGAATAAACTTGCGTTTAGTTTAAGTAAAAATTTACCACATAAATATGATAAGTTCTGAAGGATATTTAGAATTTCCAGACTCTCCATATGATAAATTAGAGAATTGTCCGGCTTGTGATAGAGTGGGGCTTAATGATGAGGATTCATATAAACAATGTATTTTCTGTGATTTAATTTTAATTAATGATAATAAGAAATATAAAAAAATATATAACTCTTTTAAATTAGAACCAAAAATGAATTACTTTACAAGATTAATAAGAGAGATGAATCTTAAGTATTGTGATGATAATACACCATTTCTTTCAAGGGAAGAGACTAATTGTATTGAGGAAATGTATAAGGGTTTAATGATATTTATTATTCAAAATAATTTTAATGGAAATGTTAATACAAGATACTATATAAATAAAATAATGGATTATTTTGAAATTAAACCCGAACTCAGGATAAAATATAGAGTTTCTCAAATAGCTCAAAAAAAGTTGGATAACTTGTTTTCCAAATATATAAATGAATGATTTTTTACCCGTTTGGGAAAATAAGATAAAATTTAATAACCATAAAAACATTCCAAATTCATTGAGATGTCTAATAGTTGGTTCAAGCGGATGTGGAAAAACCTGTTTACTTTTAAAGATGCTCCTTGGTTCTAATTTTTTAGATTATGATAATTTAATAATTTTTACAAAGTCAAGTTTTCAACCCGAGTATCAACTACTCTCACAGGGTTTTAATGCGGGTCTTAAAAAGGAAGACATTATCGGTTTATTTAAACTTCAAAACAAACTAAATGATTATAATATTGATGATATAATACAATTATTTTGTGATACACAGAAATCAAAATCGAAACCCATAACTTGTATTCTCAGTGATAATACGGATGATATACCTTCACCTCAAGATTTAGATAAATCAAAAAAGAACCTTGTCATCTTTGATGATTGTGTTAATGAGAGAAACCAAACAGTAATGGATAGCTACTATACAAGAGGGAGACATTCTTCTTGTAATTGTATATATCTTAGTCAATCATATTTTCAACTCCCTCGACGCTCAATAAGAAACAATGCCAATACTTTTATTTTATTTAAGTTAAATTCAATAGATGTAAATAATTTTTGGAGAGATAATTGCTCTACGTTATGTAGTAAAAAAGAATTTGAAAATTATATGAAACACACGATTGGAAAATATAAATATATTGTTGTGAAACAAGATGAGATACTAAATGATATTTTTCAATAAATAAATACAGAAAATGAATACTGAAGAAAGAGAAAGAAAGTTTAAGGAACATCAACAATTAGTTTCAAAAGTTGTTAAACAACAGGAAGAGATAAAGAAGAAACGGAGACAGAAACTAACTGGTGAAGAAGCCTTTGAAAGAAAACAAGAGAAATTCTTTAAACCACTTTTGAAAACTCAACACCCTACAGTTCCCACGGTAGAATTTACTCCGAAAAAACTTCAAATGCTCAAAGATTTTAGTCAGATAACAAAACAAGAACTTGGTGAATTAGAATATGATGACGAGGGATTATTTCGGAAACTTGAGGAGGTAAATCAACCCCCTAATTATGTTGTGGAAGCTCTTCAAAACAATGAATATTCGGCGGGTTCAAAAACCAGAGCAGGTCTCATTCCAACAGAAGAACCAGCAGTGTTTCATCTTGTGGAAGAAAAGGTATTGATATTTAATGATGAATTGATGTTCTTGAGTTCTACTCAACCAAATGTTAAATTAACTCCAAGATTAATGTTTCTTCTAACAAACCCCGGATTCAGCGGTTCAAAATATTTTGAGGAACCACTTGATATGGAAAGAGAGGAAGATAGGGTATATATTGAGTTGCTAAATGCACTTGATTATGGAGTTTCTGTTGCTGGTAAAAGTAAGAAGAATGAGAAGGAGAAACATATTATTGATGCTTTAAGTAAGCTTGGTTCGGGTGTTAGTTTTCTTCCAAATGACCCATCACAATTAGTTAATAGGCTATTATTGTTGTTAGGTAGTAAGAAGGCTGGAAACAACAATTGTTTTAATGAATCCTCAGCCATTTTAGATCAGTTGATGAACATGAAAATAATTAATAAATGTCAATACAAAGATATTTTATTAGATATTAAATAAGATGAGAAGCACAATTCTTAGTTTTAATTTCACAACGAGCGATTACACAGCTTCATTCCCTTACCCACTACAACTTGACCCCCTTACCTCATATGAGGCATCTTTGTTGTCAATGGAAACTTACAATACCCTTTTTAATATCACAGAGAAAAACAACAAGTTTAGTTATAATCCAGGAAGTGGATATAAAACTATAACCGTTTCACCTGGAGCTTACGAGATTTCTCAAATATCTTCAGAAGTCTCTCGCCTTATGAAAGAAAAAGGTGATGAACCAAAAAATATTGTAATAGATATTCAAAAACACACTTCAAAATCAACTATTAAACTTAAAAATAATTATAAAGTTGATTTCACGATTGAAAATTCGTTTAGAGAGCTATTGGGTTTCTCTTCAAAAAAGATTGAAAATAACGGGACGTTTTACAGTGATAATGTTATCCAAATATCCTCCGGTATAAATTCAGTATTAATTCATTGTGATTTGATTGATGGTGCTTATAACGATGGAATAAGAACAAATACAATATTTTCATTCAGTGCATACTCAACCCCGATTGGTTATAAATTTAATATGGAACCAAAAAATCTTGTCTATTTACCTGTGTCAGGAAAAACCATATACAGAGTAAATTTTAGGATAACCGACCAAGATAATCGTATGATATCCTTTAATGATGAAATTATATCCATCAGAATTCACCTACGTGAAGTTTTTCAATAAATAAATAATGGTTATTGTGAGAAAACACGAGTTGGGAAAATATAAAATAATTACAGGGGAGGGCATGTTCCTTTCACCAGACTATACAAGGTATGTGGGTAGAGGATACTATAAACCTAAGAGACAACGAGGTGTAGGTCATCAATTTCGAAATAAAGGAGATGGGATAATTGATACTCTAATGGGTATTGGTTCAACCATCCTTAAACATAAAGACCTAATTGGTTCAACTGCTTCTGCCGTGGGCTCCGTTGCGGGTGCTATAAAGAGTATAAAAGATGCTCAAAAGGAGTCTCATAAATTACAAGCAATCAAAGAAATAAAAAAAGGTAAAACTCAACTATCTTCACAAGAACGACAAAAAATCATTAAAATACTTGGGTCAGGGTTTCAACAATTTTAATGCTATATAAATACAAGTATGGAAGCGATTGATAGTATCTATGATTTGGATGATACGATTATCATTTCAAACTCCACTAAAAAGGAAGACTATTTTAAGGTAAATGCTATAACAGGAACAGACTGGAATTCAAACGGAACAAAAAGTTTTGAAATAAATAATCAACAAACTTACTTGAATATAGCTGATAGTTTCTTGCTGTGTAAATTTAAATTCACTAAGGCTGCGAATAATACTAATGCTACACTCGTAAATGATTTCTTCTGGAAAATGTTTGACAGTGTCCGCCTGTATATTGGAACACAAGAGGTTGAAGCGGTTGATTATGTCTCTGCTACATCTGAAATGATGAAATTTACACTATATTCGTTTAGTGATAGAATGGGTAAGGGAGCTGTTGAAGGTTTTATTCCTGATATGTCAACGGGTACAAACGCAGACCCTGGTTATAGTCAAAGGAAGTCAATGTATAATGATGAAACAAAAGCAGTGAATAGTTTTACCGTAGCAGTACCTCTTAAAGGTATATTTGGATTTTGCGATTATGATAAAGTTTTGTATGGTCTTAAAATTAGATTTCAACTACAAAGGAATGATAATGTAAATAGGTTGCTTTTTGGGGATGAAAATGCTTTTGGAGACAACAATAAATTTGTTATTAATGATTTGTGTTGGTATATCAGTGAATATACTCCTAATCTTAAAACGGAAGAGATGTTAAATAGAAGACTTAACTCAAAGAAACCGCTAAATGTATCATACCTTAAAAGAAGATGTCAACACGTTAAACTGGAACACACTACTGTTACGTGGTCCTCCCGGTAACTACCTGGTCTTGGTGACCCCCGGACCGTGGGAGGGACCCCGCCAGAAAGATATATGGTTTATACGCTTTCGTAACGCAATCAATATGAATTCCGGTCAAGAAGAAACCCCACACCAAGGATCCGGAATAATCAATAATATATTCACTGAGCAATCAACAACCATCAACAATGCACAATCAATATTACAACCATGTGAACTCATCTACACAACTCTAAGATGGCCATCTTAATCTTATACATTCCTCACGTGAGCCCCACTCCTGACTCCCTCCGTGGTCAATGTCTCTCCTCTCCGCACACGGGCGGTTGAACGAGCCCCGGGCGGACGTGCTCTAAACGTGCCGTCTCGGACTGGGGCCGCGGCTGCAGCGCACCTCCTGGCCAAGCCACGGGGCAAACCCAGCGCGGCGTCCAACGTGCGCGAGGCCCCAAGTGCGACTCTTACGCGTCCTTGTAGATGGGCAAAAACCCAGCGCGGCTTCCGACGCGAGCGAGACCCAACGTGCGGACCCGTACGCGTCTTTGTAGACGGGGCAAAACCCAGCGCGGCTTCCGACTCGAGCGAGGCCCAACGTGCGGACCCGTACGCGTCTTTGTAGACGGGGCAAACTGTCCCGGACGCTTGGTTTCGTGCACGAACTCACAGTGACTGGACGTGTCCAAAGGTATTTACCGCCCAGGTAACTCCTCTCGCCAGACGTTTCGCAACGGCGCGTTTTCCGCGCAGCGTAAGGTCGATTCCACCTTCTCGTCGTCGCGGGGCGAGGAAGAGGAAGCACCGTCCTTTTCTCTCCTCGTGTCTTTTCTTCTTCCGTTTCCGGCCACTTCCGTTTCCGGCCACTGGTTCCGAAGGGCTCCTGACCCTCCCATCACAACAACCCTTAATATAATACACACGGATAAGCAACCTGAATGGTAATTTACATACATTCACCTAAATATGTAACACTCCCCCCCTTCAAGAAAGAAAGTTTGAACCCAGCGAAACTTTCTTTGCCGGCCAATTTGGAGAAACAAACCAGATCACTCAACCCCCCCCCCCCCCCCAGATTAACTCAATCTGGACAAAGCGTCCGCCACGACATTGTCCCGGCCCCGTACATGTTCAATTTCCAAGTTGAACCCCTGCAAAGCCAAACTCCATCTCATCAACCTCTGATTTTTATTTTTCATTCTTTGAATGAAGGTTAAGGGGTTGTGATCCGTAAAGACCTTTATGGGAAAGGACGTGATTCCTAAATACACCTCATAATGTTGAAGCCCTAGCAGGAGAGCCAGGGTCTCTTTCTCCACGGTGGCATAATTTACCTGATGTTTATTGAACTTTTTGGAGTAGTAGCACACGGGGTGGTCCACCCCATCCTCATCTTCCTGTAACAAGACCGCTCCCGCCCCCACATCGCTTGCATCTACGGCCAACTTGAAAGGTGCCTGAAAGTCCGGAGCGGTTAGGACCGGAGAGCTCATTAGTATCGCTTTGACATGGGCAAAGGCCGCCTGACATTTGCCATCCCAAACGAATGGGGTCTCCTTTCTCAACAAACTCGTTAAAGGGGCTACCACATCCGAAAAATTCTTACAGAACCGCCGGTACCACCCCGCCATCCCTAAGAATCTCATCAGCTCTTTCTTCCCCTTTGGGACTTGGAAGCGATCGATAGCTTCTACCTTGGCGGTCACTGGTTGTACTTGACCCTGCCCTACTACATGGCCGAGGAACACTACCTGTGCTCTTACAAATTCACTCTTGGCTAAGTTGATGGTCAGACCTGCCTCGGACATCGTCTGAAAAAATGCATGGATTTGCTTAATATGGTCTTCCATGGTCATGGTGTGGATGATTACATCATCCAGATATGCCTCCACCCCCTCCAGGTCTGCAATGAGCCTATTAATCAGTCGTTGAAATGTCGCCGGCCCGTTCTTCAACCCAAAAGGGAGGACCTTGTACTGATATAACCCGTTCGGAGTGACCAAAGCTGAGATTTCTTTGGCTCTATCGGTAAGAGGGATCTGCCAATACCCTTTCAGCAAGTCAAATTTGGTAACAAATTTAGCTGGGCCTATTCGATCAATACAGTCGTCAATCCTCGGGAGCGGATAGGAGTCGGTCTTGGTCACTGCATTCACCCGTTTTAAATCCGTACAACACCGGAAGCTGCCATCGGGTTTCGGAACCAACACACATGGGGAGCTCCATTCACTGTTGCTTGGTTCGATGATGTCATTGTCCAACATATATTGCATCTCCTTCCGAAGGTACTCCATCTTTACCGGGTTCATCCGATAGGGGTGTTGTTTCACTGGAGTGGCCTCCCCCACCTCGATATCATGATATACTAAGTCCGTACGACCAGGTACATCGGTGAACAAATGTTTAAATTCGAACATTAGGCTGGACAGTTGTCCTTGCTGTTCCCTTGTTAAATGACCTAACTTCTCATCCAAATGATTCAACACTTCGGTGTTCGTCAATTTGGGGCAGGCCTGGTCATCCAAGTTATCAAACTTCACACCGGCGTTTCCGTCCATTGTCACTGGTACGACCGGTGAGACAGGAACTACGTCTTCCACCGGTTCCCTCTCATGATATTTCTTCAGTCGGTTGACATGACACAACTGTCGCTTTTTTCGTCGGTCGGGAGTGGTCACCACGTAGTCTGTCTCATTCACCCTCTCCTCCACTGCATAAGGACCGAAATATCTAGCCTGGAGGGGCTGACCTGGAACGGGCAGCAATACTAACACCCGGTCCTGAGGACTGAAATTCCTTATCTGCGAGGTCTTGTCATGTCTCTCCTTCATTTTCCCCTGGGCCCTTCTCAAGTTCCGTCGTGCCACCTCACACGCCTTTGCCAATCGGTTTTTTACTGTGGCCACATACTCCCTCATCGGTGTCCGGGACTCCTGTAGTAACCACTGTTCTTTCACCAATTTCAACGGTCCCCGCACTGCGTGTCCAAACACCAGTTCAAACGGGCTGAATCCCAAGGAATCCTGCACGGACTCCCTCGCCGCAAACAACAATAGGGGTATCCCTTCATCCCAATCCTTGGCACATTCAAAACAATACGTTCGGATCATATTCTTTAAAGTCTGGTGAAACCTTTCCAGGGCCCCTTGGCTCTCGGGATGGTAGGCGCTGGATCTTACTTGTTCCACCCCCAACAGGTGTACCACTTGCTGGAACAGTGTGGACATGAAATTGGTCCCCTGATCCGATTGAATGATCCTAGGTAGGCCAACCCAAGTGAAAAATTTAATCAAGGCCTTTGCAATAACTGCCGCCGTTATTTTCCTCAGGGGCACTGCCTCGGGGAACCTGGTGGACGCACACATGATGGTCAGTAAGTATTGATGTCCAGCTTTGGTTTTGGGTAAAGGGCCCACACAGTCCACAATGACTCGGCTGAATGGCTCTTCAAAAGCTGGAATTGGCTTTAACGGGGCGGGGGGAATTTTTTGATTCGGCTTTCCCACCAGCTGACAAGAATGGCAGGACTTGCAGAACTCCGCCACATCCCGTCGCAGTCCCGGCCAGAAAAAATGTACTAATATCCTGTCACAGGTCTTGTTCACTCCCAGGTGCCCGGCCCAAGGGGTCTCATGTGCCAAACTCAAGATCTCCTTCCGGTACAGCGGTGGCACCACAATCTGATAGTGAACTTTCCACTCATCGTCTGCGGGTACCTCCGGGGGCCTCCATTTCCTCATTAGGGTTTCCCCCTTCATGAAATACCCCACAGGTATCTTCGTAGCCTCTTCTTCCGTAACGGCTTTCTCCATTAACCTCTGGATCTCCGAGTCTTCGTGTTGTTCTTCCACTAGTCTCCTCCGGACCAGCGCGGTTTGCTCCACTTCGTTCTCTGCGGTCTCCGACGGACACTCCACGTCCCCTTGCGTTCCAGACGCTACCCTTTCTCGAAATTCCTGGGAATCCCTCCCCTGGTTATTTCCCTGTTCCGAGTTGTCTTCCCGTACCTCTAAGGGTTCCAACTCCCCCTCTCTTTCTTCCTCCTTCTCTTCCGCGTGCTTTCTACCCATAGCCCGAGTCACTGCACAGGATGGAAAGATACCCGGAATCTCCATCTCTAACCGAGTGGTGTTATTTTCCTTACTGGGCTTGTCCACCATTCTTGGATTACCCGAAACTCGCCCCCCGGCCAAATCATTCCCGATAATAAAAGAGATTCCCTCCACAGGAAGGGTGGCTTGTAAGCCTACGGTGACCAGCCCGGATACCAACTCAGAACTCAACTGGATGACATGAAGCGGAGCTTTAACATAGCCCCCGACCCCCTGTAAAAGCACACTAACCCCAGTTGCCGTCTTCTCCGACAATGGCAAAATGCCCTCCAGCATCAACGATTGGTGTGCTCCTGTGTCCCTCAATACCCTAACTGGCTTCTGGTTACTCGGGTCGCCATCCAGCGACACGAACCCCTCTGAAATGAAATGTTTGTAGCCCTCCTGAACGAGGTTCTCCCGGGACGCCGTACCTTTGACAGGGGAATCTTCCCCCAGCTCTGCTCTCCAAGAATGATTTCTCACACTTGCCAGTGCATTCGGAGTCGCACTAGACTGATTCCGTTCCGGGTTCTCCCTTTTTCGGAGGTAACATTGGGACATCAAGTGTCCAGTTTTATGGCAAAAAGCACAAGTAGGCCCGGGGGAGAACCTCGGGGTCGGCCTTGAGCCCCCCGAAAAATAAGTTTGTCTTGGGCCCGTAGCCCTCGGATTTCTAACCGTTGGGGTATCATAGTTGTCCCCATAATCATCTCGAGGCCGCCGCCATGTAAGGTCATTCTCCGCCCCGGGTGTTCCATAACTCCCCTGCTGAAGTCTAGGCGAGGAGTTAGGTTTGTGGACCCCTATTCGGTGGGTTAAGGCATAATCATCTGCCATGGTGGCTGCGTCCCACAACTTCGGTACTTTCTTTTCCTGCAGGTACACTTTGATGTCCTCGTGGACACACTGCTGGAATTCCTCCACCAGGATCAAGTCCCGCAATGTTTCGAAGTCTTTCCCGACTCCTTTTGACTCACACCACCGATCAAACATGTTTTCTTTCACTCTGGCAAACTCCACATGGGTCTCACTCTCCCTCTTCCTGGCATTCCTGAATTTTTGCCTGTAAGCTTCCGGAACCAACTCATAGGCTTTGAGGATGTGCTTCTTCAGTACCTCATAATCTGCACATTGGTCCATTGGTAGCGCCGAATAAATTTCCTGAGCTTTCCCCACCAGCACACTTTGCACGAGTATGGTCCATGCCTCCTCCGGCCAGTTTAATTGTCGAGCCACTTTCTCAAAGTGTGGAAAAAATTTCGCGACTTCTTTTTCACTGAACGGTGGAACCAGCCTCACATGTCTGCCCACATCCCAGGTTTTCTGGTTAGGTGTCGACCCCGTCAGCAAGGGTGGTGCCTCTCCCCGTTCTCTCATTAACTCCAGCTCCTTGAATTTGATTTCTTGCTGAAGCTGCATGTCACGTTCCTTTAATTCCCTTTCCGCTTTTCTCTCCTCTGCTTCGAGGTCCCTTGCAGCTCTCCTTTCCTCTGCTTGTTCCTTTTCTCTTCTTTCCTGGAGTTCTCTTTCCACTCTCCTTTCCTCTGCTTGTTTCTCTTCTCTCCTCTCCTCTGCTTTCCTTTCTTCCTCTGCTCTTTCCTTTTCTGCTTTCCTTTCTTCTTCTGCTCTTTCCTTTTCTGCTTTCCTTTCTTCTTCTGCTAACCTTTCCTGGAGTTCTCGTTCCACTCTCCTTTCCTCTGCTTGTTTCTCTTCTCTCCTCTCCTCTGCTTTCCTTTCTTCTTCTGCTCTTTCCTTTTCTGCTTTCCTTTCTTCTTCTTTTAACCTTTCCTGGAGTTCTCGTTCCACTCTCCTTTCCTCTGCTTGCTTCTCTTCTCTCCTCTCTTCTGCTTTCCTTTCTTCTTCTGCTCTTTCCTTTTCTGCTTTCCTTTCTTCTTCTGCTCTTTCCTTTTCTGCTTTCCTTTCTTCTTCTTTAATCCGTTCCTGGCTCCGTAATTGTAACTCCAGTTTCCGGAGCTCCACGTCTTCTGGTTCTTCGGGTAGCCACTCCCAGGCTAACTCGTCCCATGTTCCTAATCCCACCATAGATTGTATCACCGTGGCCTGCAACTCTGCCTTCCTCAAATTAGTTCGGACCTCCAAGTTAAAATGTTTGGCCAATTTCAAGAGATCCGACTTTAGCAACGCTCGGAACTGTGCCTCACTCGGGGTTACCCCAAAGTTCTGTGCCACAAACGCCATGGTGCCTATCGTTAACACCTGTTAACCTTCACCCCAAGACTTTCCCCAATTTCTCAAAAAAAAATATTACCAATTAATAATTAATTAATAAATTTTAATTACCAAAAATATTATTATTTTATTATTTTATACACTTTTAGATCCCGGACGTAGACCCAATTGCGAAACCGCAAATCGTAATTTGGACGAGCCCCCAATTCTGTTACGTGGTCCTCCCGGTAACTACCTGGTCTTGGTGACCCCCGGACCGTGGGAGGGACCCCGCCAGAAAGATATATGGTTTATACGCTTTCGTAACGCAATCAATATGAATTCCGGTCAAGAAGAAACCCCACACCAAGGATCCGGAATAATCAATAATATATTCACTGAGCAATCAACAACCATCAACAATGCACAATCAATATTACAACCATGTGAACTCATCTACACAACTCTAAGATGGCCATCTTAATCTTATACATTCCTCACGTGAGCCCCACTCCTGACTCCCTCCGTGGTCAATGTCTCTCCTCTCCGCACACGGGCGGTTGAACGAGCCCCGGGCGGACGTGCTCTAAACGTGCCGTCTCGGACTGGGGCCGCGGCTGCAGCGCACCTCCTGGCCAAGCCACGGGGCAAACCCAGCGCGGCGTCCAACGTGCGCGAGGCCCCAAGTGCGACTCTTACGCGTCCTTGTAGATGGGCAAAAACCCAGCGCGGCTTCCGACGCGAGCGAGACCCAACGTGCGGACCCGTACGCGTCTTTGTAGACGGGGCAAAACCCAGCGCGGCTTCCGACTCGAGCGAGGCCCAACGTGCGGACCCGTACGCGTCTTTGTAGACGGGGCAAACTGTCCCGGACGCTTGGTTTCGTGCACGAACTCACAGTGACTGGACGTGTCCAAAGGTATTTACCGCCCAGGTAACTCCTCTCGCCAGACGTTTCGCAACGGCGCGTTTTCCGCGCAGCGTAAGGTCGATTCCACCTTCTCGTCGTCGCGGGGCGAGGAAGAGGAAGCACCGTCCTTTTCTCTCCTCGTGTCTTTTCTTCTTCCGTTTCCGGCCACTTCCGTTTCCGGCCACTGGTTCCGAAGGGCTCCTGACCCTCCCATCACAACAACCCTTAATATAATACACACGGATAAGCAACCTGAATGGTAATTTACATACATTCACCTAAATATGTAACACTACCTACACTTGGAATTTGGGTGTTCTTCAAGGAAAGCCACGATACCTCTGGCTCATTTTTAAAAAACCAGATGGAGAGGACGGTACTAATAAGAATAATGCGCTGAGTGATAATGCTAAGGTGAAACAACTTCGGGTTTCTCTTGATGGCACATTTTATCCGCGAGATAGATTGGAAATTGATTGGGAAAAAAATGATTATGCGGAAGCCTACAAGTCCTACCAAAAGGTGTGTGAAAGTAATGGTAATAATGATCCTATTTTGGATATGGTTGCGTTTCAAAAACTTTATACAATCTACGCAATTGACCTGAGTTCTCAAAAGGAAACTATAAAGTCTAATCGAGTGGATACTTCTCTATACATTGAAAGAGGGGAGAGTGAAGAGGTTAATGCATATTGTTTGCTTTTGGAGGAAACAGAATTACAGATTAATACAGATAATGGTGTTATGATTAATATCACATAGGTTTTTTCTCATAAATAAATGGTTGGGGTATATGTTAATCAAATCAATCTTAATAAATTAACATCTTGTATTCAAAATCAAAAGCCTTGTATTATTAATGTTAATACAATTCAAAGAAAAGGAGCTGTAAGAATTGATGTTTTACTCACACACACACAAGTAAAAACACTAAATGATGTTGGATCACTTAAAATTAAAATGACGAAACCTATGTTAAAGAAATATTCAATAGACGAGTCAAGAGGAGGATTTCTCCCGTTTCTAATTCCTTTATTTGCTGGTTTAAGTGCGGCGGGAGCATTGACTGGTGGTATTTCAGCAGCGGTAAAAACTGCTAACGAAAGGAAGGCACAACTAAAAGCTCAAAAAGAATTGGAAAGACATAACAAGGAGTTGGAGAAACAAATTAGTGGAAGTGGTGTAATTGTAGATTTTGCTCAAAAACTTGAAAGTCTACCTGATAAAGCTAGATTGTTGGTTGGAGATATGCTTTCCTCTATCGCTCAAGCGGGTGTTAAACTAACTAAACGGGGTAATGGATTGTATCTTTCTCATAAATAAATGGATAAATGGTTTAAACAATTTGGAAAGAATACAACGTCAAATATAGAACTAGCTAAGTATTGTAAAACACTAAAAATTGATAATGTGGTTATTTGTATGAGAGATGAATTAACACATATAAATAAGAATACAAAGAATATTATTATGAATTTAGACACACAGAATGGTTCTCATTGGGTTTGTATTCATAATAGTCAGGATAAATATTATTTTGATAGTTATGGTATGCCACCACCTGTTGAAGTAATACAATTCTTACAGAATGGTGTTTATCAAACATTCCAAGTTCAAGAAATTAATTCTAAATGTTGTGGCCAATTATGTTTATATGTATTATTTCAACTCAACAATAATGAAAATTTTTATGATATCATTTTTTATCTAATATAAATGACCTATGTTGGAAAAGATGGTTCTATCTTTGGAAAATCCTCTCAGGATATTGATTTATCAAATTATTATACAAAGGCACAGGCTGAACGACAAAAATATAGTGTAAGTAAAAATATTAATATGAAGAATACTTATAAATTAATCAATTATCCAAACCCTACAGATGCGAATGACTTGATTAGATTCAGTGATTTATCACAATATATATCTTTAAAGAAAACAGCACGTTTTGTGAAACAAGTAAAATTTACAACCACAACACCTGGTTATACTGACCATACACCTTTCCTCATTGAATTTAACTACCTGCTTACAATTAAATTTTATAAAGAAGGACATTTAGTTAATATGCGAATTAATAAATGGGGGTATGATATGCCTGATTTAGGGTATAATTGGTCTTTTTCAATAAACATAGAAGACCTACATGATTTAAATCAGTCTCGTAAAGAAGAATATTATCCACTTGGTGAAGATAAGGATTTATGTGGAAGTACAATTAGTAAACAACAAATACGTGATTTTAAGAAAATAAAAATATATGATAGTATAGCGATGGTTCGCATGACAAAGAAGGAAGGTAATGAGATAAGGATAGAAAGCCGAGGAATACAAACCGATTTGGTAGTGGGAAGATGGGGTGGTATTACCTGTCATAATATTAATCTCACATATATTTCTGATACATAAATGGCAGGAAGAAGACTACAAGAGAATTATAATTTTTGTATTCAAGGATACCTACAAGAAAAGGGTGCTCGGTATTACATACCTTATGATTTGGAGCATATACATGGGAATTTTGTCATAAAAAACTGGCCTTATACTGATATTGTTAAACCCACAAATAGAGACTTGTTTAAAATATTAAATAAAAATGAACTTCTCAAAGTTATGAAATATAAAACTCTTTTAGAAATCGTCAACAAATCTTATTGGTATCCTATTATGAGAAAAATAATTATAGATACAAGAATATCTCAAAATCCAGATGAGTATATGTATAATATTCTTTGGGGTTCAAACTCAAGGGTAGCAAGGGATGAGGAAGGAGTTGAAGAAGAGAAGGAGGAAAGAGAGAAAAAGGAGAAGGAGGAAAGGGAGAGGGAGGAGAAGGAGGAGAGGGAGAAAAAGGAGGAGAAGGAGGAGAGGGAGAAAAAGGAGAAGGAGGAAAGGGAGAAAAAGGAGAAGGAGGAAAGGGAGAAAAGGGAGAAAAAGGAGAAGGAGGAGAGGGAGAAAATGGAGGAGGAGGAGAGGGAGCAAAGAGAGAGGGAGGAAAAATATAAAAAGATGGAAATCACTGAGATTCATAAAAGATTGAGTGTATTAAAGCAAATAAATCAATCTCAACGCACCGAAGAGGAAATTAAAGAATTAACAACTCTTATGAAGATAATGGTTTCAAAAATAAGAACGTCAATGTCTTCAATTTCAGAGATTTAAACGAGAAAGTGGTGAAGAAGAAGAAGAAGAAGAAGGAAAAGATTATGTGATTGATGATGTTGGTGTCATTGACTTTAGTTAGTTTTTATTTGTAAATAAATGGAGGAGAGAGTGAAGGCATTCCTTAGGATTCTTTATGTTTTAAAAATAAAGATTGAAATGTATATGTTGAAAACCAAAAAGGTTTTGATACTCTGTCGGAATTTTTCTGATAAATAAATATGAGTTATTGTCTCAAATGTAAAAAGAAAACTAAATCTAAAAATATCTCTTATGTTAAAGCTAAAAATAATAGAGTTTATCAAAAAGGAATATGTCAAGTATGTGGCTCTAAAAAGTGCCAATTCATCTCTCCTAAAAGAGGAGGAGACATACAAAAGTTTCTGTCAGGAAGTAAATTTACAACAACTGGAATTCCAGGGGAATTACACCTTCCAGGGTATTCTTTCTGTGGTCCAGGAACAAACTTGGATAAAAGATTAGATGAGGCTGACAATCCTAAACCTTGGTCTAAACCTACAAATAGGGTTGACGAAGTGTGTATGAAGCATGATATTGCTTATGGGAAAACCACTACGTTGACTGAAAAACATAAAGCCGACAGCGAAATGTTGTATAATTTGTCTTTGATACAAAATCCAACGTTGAGAGAGAAAGTTGATAGGTTTATTGTGAGAAATTTGATAAATGCTAAATTGAAACTTGGTCTTGGTTATTCCTCAAAAAACTATTAGGCTCTAATGATGTCATCAAGACTGAGGAGCTTTTGGCTGAAGAATTACACAAACCTATAATCACAAAGTTTAAAAGAAGGAAGGTTTATTCTAAATACACCGACCACATATGGTCCGCTGATTTAATTGAATTGAATAATGACAGGGGATACAGGTATGCTTTAACCGTTATTGATTTGAGGAGTAGATTTGCCTGGGTTGTCCCTTTAAAAAATAAAAGGGGTGATACTTTAATGTTAGCCTTTAAGCTAATATTTGATCGGGATAAAAGGAAACCAAAGAAGTTATGGACTGATGAGGGAACAGAGTTCTATAACAAAATATTCATGAAATTTCTTAAGGGGAAGGGTATTAAATTATACAGCACCTTTAATGAAGGAAAGGCAGTTGTTATTGAGCGTTTTAATCGTACTTTGAAAGAGAAATTATATAAAAAATTCACAGAACTCGGTTCTCAAAAATGGGTGTATTTAATTCAGGATATTGTAGATGATTACAACAATACAGTTCATTCATCAACAAAATCAAAACCATCGGAAACATTTACAAAATTAGAATATGAAAAGGAGATTAATTTGAGAAAGCCCAAGTTTAAAGTTGGTGATATTGTAAGGATATACAAATGGAAAAGTCATTTTGAGAAAGGTTATACACAAAAATGGACTCGTGAATTATTTAAAATCATTGATGTAATGGATACAGCTCCTTGGACCTACAAATTATATGATTTAAATGGAGAAGAAATCTTGGGTTCATTTTACTCGCAAGAATTACAAAAAACACAAGTAAGCAGATAATACCCTTGAAAATAATAAATAAATAAATAAAATGTAATGGGGATACGTTTTTAAATCTGTGAACCCCAAACACAGAATCCCTCAACTTTTCAGTTGGGGCTTAACTTTTGTGTGTGTATAATGGGGATACGTTTTTAAACCTGTGAACCCCAAACACAGAATCCCTCAACTTTTTAGTTGGGGCTTAACTTTTGTGTGTGTATAATGGGGATACGTTTTTAAATCTGTGAACCCCAAACACAGAATCCCTCAACTTTTCAGTTGGGGCTTAACTTTTGTGTGTGTGTATGTGTGAGTGAGTCATAATAATATACAAACCCTAACCCAACCCCATCCCTAACCCAACCCCATCCCTAACCCAAACCCATCCCTAACCCAACCCATCCCTAACCCAACCCCATCCCTAACCCAACCCCATCCCCAACCCAACCCCATCCCTAACCCAACCCCATCCCTAACCCAACCCCATCCCTAACCCAACCCCATCCCCAACCCAACCCCATCCCTAACCCAACCCCATCCCTAACCCAACCCCATCCCTAACCCAACCCCATCCCTAACCCAACCCCATCCCTAACCCAACCCCATCCCTAACCCAACCCCATCCCTAACCCAACCCCATCCCTAACCCAACCCCAACCCTAACCCTCACATTCAAAATCCCAACCCTAACCCAACCCCATCCCTAACCCAATCCCAACCCTAACCCTCACATTCAAAATCCCAACCCTAACCCAACCCCATCCCTAACCCAACTCCATCCCTAACCCAACCTAATCCCTAACCCTCACATTCAAAATCCCAACCCTAACCCAACCCCATCCCTAACCCAACTCCATCCCTAACCCAACCTAATCCCTAACCCTCACACTCAAAATCCCGCCCTAACCCTAACATAATCTTTTTTTTTCTTCTTTTTTAAAAATACGTATTTCTTTTTTTTCTTCTTTTTTTAAATACGTATTTCATTTTTATTTTTTTCCTCTTCCTCCAATTCTGTCTTTCAAGGCTTTCAAGTTTGAAGAAGTAGAAATGGGAAGAAAGAATTTTCCAGCATTTTCTTCCTCGAACTTTCTTGATATTGCTTAAATCAAGCGTCATTAAACAAAGAACATTGTTCATTGCTTTAGAATGCAAAGAGTCTCCAAGATGTACCCCACAGGTAGAGTCTCCAAAATAAAACCAACTTTCCAAGTTCCCAAGGTATAACCACAATCCTGTTGAGTCTCCAAGATAGGTATCACATTCCGAGTTATCAAAACAAAACCCCCATTCAGAGTCTCCAAAACGAAACCAGTTTTCAAAGTCTCCAAGGTAAAACTCTTTTCCTAATTTTATGAAATTTAGTGAGTCTCCAAGGTAGGCTCCACAGTTAGAACCATCTAGGCAGACCTCATAATTTGTTTTTCCCAAATTTAGTGAGTCTCCAAGGTAGGCTCCACAGTTAGAACCATCTAGGCAGACCTCATAATTTGTTTTTCCCAAATTTAGTGAGTCTCCAAGGTAGGCTCCACAGTTAGAACCATCTAGGCAGACCTCATAATTTGTTTTTCCCAAATTTAGTGAGTCTCCAAGGTAGGCTCCACAGTTAGAACCATCTAGGCAGACCTCATAATTTGTTTTTCCCAAATTTAGTGAGTCTCCAAGGTAGGCTCCACAGTTAGAACCATCTAGGCAGACCTCATAATTTGTTTTTCCCAAATTTAGTGAGTCTCCAAGGTAGGCTCCACAGTTAGAACCATCTAGGCAGACCTCATAATTTGTTTTTCCCAAATTTAGTGAGTCTCCAAGGTAGGCTCCACAGTTAGAACCATCTAGGCAGACCTCATAATTAGTTTTTCCCAAATTTAGTGAGTCTCCAAGGTAGGCTCCACAGTTAGAACCATCTAGGCAGACCTCATAATTTGTTTTTCCCAAATTTAGTGAGTCTCCAAGGTATAACTCTTTGGCTGGGTCATCAAGGTAGAACTCGTTCAGTGGGTTTTGTTTTGATAACTCACAATAAGTATCATCATGGTAGAACTCTTTTTCAGGATTTTGTGGATCTCCAAGGTATAACTCTTTGGCTGGGTCATCAAGGTAGAACTCGTTCTGTGGGTCTTGGTTGTTCAAAAGATCTTCAAACAAAAAAATAACTTTATCCCAAGTTGTGTTAAAAGTAGAATTTTCATTTCGTAGCTCAGATACAATTTCCTCCATCGACAAGAGGTTCGAGTCCAGTTCATCAATCTGAAGGTTGAGCGCTACACAGGTAGTAGGACTCCAAGGAATAGCAAAGTTATCCCATTCCATTTCGGCATAGGAGTCCATTCTCAAGTGAAGCAGAAAGCGTGTTTGAAAAAGCCTGTGTGGTCGGTGCCTTTTATAAGAAGGGCTGGGTGTGTGTCATTTCCTGTGGAAATTCCCTGGGCGTGTCTTAACTGGAAATGATGTGATGGAAATTCCCTGAAAATGATGTTATGTATTACCTGGAAATGATACAATGCTGAAGAGTTTATAAAGTGGGTGGGACTTAGCAAAAGTGGGCGGAGCTTAGCAAAAGTGGGCGGGGCGTAGCAAAAAGTGGGCGTGGCTTAACAAAAAGTGGGCGGGGCTTAGTAAAAGATGGGCGTGGCTTACCAAAAAGTGGGCGGGGTTTTTCCAAAAAGTGGACGGAGCTTAACAAAAGGTGGGCAGAGCCTACCAAAAAGTGTGTGGCACTGGAGGCGCTCAAATAAGAACATTGAGGGAGGTTTACCATTTTATCTTAGCTCAGTTAAAATATCTTAATAAAGAACCAAACTCAAACATATTTTTTGTTAATGTATTAGATGGTGAAGAGAGTTGTAGGAGAATTAAATTATTTCCCACGCATAAACAAATATTTGTAGGGTCGTTGTTTGAGTGGGTTATATTCACCAGATGATATTAAGAGTAAAAGGTTAAAAGGTCCATGAGGTCAGAAGGATCACAGGTGTTTAAGTGGTCTAATGAATAAGGATAACATGTCAAAAGGTTAGAAGGTTCGTAAAGAACAGGGTGAGAGAAATAGAGGTCTTTAGGGGCAATGAGGGAGGGAAAGAATTAATATGGAAGTGAATGGGTCAATGTTTGAGTGGGTCAAAGATTAATCTGCCAGATGATATGTAGAAGAAGGATGATAGGTCTATAAGAGAAAACAAATATTTGTAGTGTTTGAGTGGTCTAATGAACAACATTAAGGATAGGTACTACAGACAAAAGGTTCATAAAGATGAGGGTGGGAGAAATAGAGGTGTTTATGATTTTTGAAAAAGACAAGGGGGTAAATGACATTAGATAGGGATTTCCCATGTTAAACGGAGGTGTCCCAGAAGCAACATTATTACACTACTGACGCCACTACCCCTGACCGCTATCCAATCCCACACATCCAGGATTTTTCTGCCCGCTTGGCCGGTAAAGTTTTTTTTTCTAAAGTGGACCTCATTCGTGGTTACCACTAGGTTCCCGTCCGGCCGCAGGACATTCCTAAAACCGCGGTGATTACACCGTTCGGGCTTTTCAAATTCCTCCGTCTGCCTTTTGGGCTCAAGAACGTGACCCAGGCTTTCCAGCGCCTGATGGACAGCGTGTTGCGGGATTTGCCGTTCCTGTTCGTTTACCTGGAGGATATCCTCATCACCAGCGCTTCCAGGTCGGAGCACATGCTTCACCTCCGAGCGCTCTTTGAACGCCTCAGTCAGCACGGCCTGATCATTAACCCGGCCAAGTGCTTGTTCGGGGTGGCCTCAATTGACTTTCTCGGCCACCGCATCACGAAGGAGGGGGCCGTCCCACTGCTGTCTAAAGTGGAGGCTGTGAATGGTTTTCCGCGCCCCCTCACCGACAAGGCCTTGCAGGAGTTTTTGGGTATGGTGAACTTTTACCATAGTTTCGTGCCCCGGTCGGCCCAGCTGATGCGGCCCCTTTATGAGGCCCTCAAAGGCAAGCCTACCAAACGCGCCATTGACTGGACCAAGGAGATGGCCAAGGCCTTCACGGATGCTAAACTGGCCCTCGCCAGCACAACCATACTGGCACATCCGTCGCCCGATGCACCGATTGCTCTCACCACGGACGCTTCGGACTACGCGGTTTGCACCGCGCACGAGCAGTGGGTCAACGCGACGGGGCAGCTGCTTGCCTTTTTTAGCCGGCAGCTCCGCCCTAAAAAAACGAAAGTACAGTACCTTCGATCGTGAGCTCCTAGGCCTCTACCTAGCCGTCCGACACTTCCGTTACCTGTAGGAAGCCCGCCCGTTCATGGCGTTTGTGGACCACAAGCCCCTGGTTTTTGCCATGGCCAAGGTCTCGGAGCCGTGGTCTACCCGTCAACAACACCAGCTCTCCTTCGTTTCCGAGTTCACGATGGACATCCAACATGTTGCTGGGAAGGCCAATACGGTCGCCGATTGTCTCTCCCGATCCATAGCTGGGGCGGTTCACCTTGGCATCGACTACGCCCACATGGCGGCCGATCATATCTCCGACCCGGATGTCCAGGCCTGCAGGACAGCGGTCACGGGGCTTCTACTGTCTGATGTGCCATTCGAGGACACGGGCACCACGCTACTGTGCGACGTCTCTTTGGGACGGCCTCGCCCTGTCGTACCCACCAGCTGGAGAGGGCCAGTGCTCGAGGCCGTCCACAGTCTTTCTCACCCGGGCAGGAAGGCGTCGCAAAAGTTGGCGGCGGCGAAGTTAGTTTGGCACGGGCTCAAGAAGGACATGCGCGACTGGGCCAACACCTGCGTCGAGTGCCAACACTCGAAGGTGCATCGCCATACCCAGGCCCCATTGGGCCATTCCCAGTGCCAGAGCGACGCTTTGACCATGTTCACGTGGACCTGGTAGGACCCCTCCCCTCCCCTCGCGGAGATTTACCCACCTCCTCACGATGATCGATAGGACCACCAGGTGGCCAGAGGCCGTCCCGCTCACATCTATAACGTCCGCCGATGTGGCCCGGGCGTTCATCGGCACTTGGATTGCCCATTTTGACGCTCCCTCGGACATCTCTTCAGGCAGGGGGCCCCAGTTCACTTCAGAGCTCTGGGGTGCTGTGGCCCAGGGGCTTGGGGTAAAGCTCCATCGCACCACTGCATAATATCATCCCCAGGCTAATGGTTTGTGTGAGAGGTTCCATCGCTCAATGAAAGCTGCTCTCAGGGCCAGCCTCCGGGATGACAGTTGGGCTGATAGACTCCCGTGGGTCATGTTGGGCCTCAGGACAGCCCCTAAGGAAGACCTCCTGTCCTCATCTGCTGAGCTCGTCTATGGCTAGCCGCTGCGGGTTCCCGGGGAGTTCATGCCTGATGCCACAAGCCCCTGGTCCGCTGCCCGTCAGCAGTCGGTTCCCCGGGAGAATGCCAAGAACTACATGGTTTGCCTCGGGCCCACGTCCCGCTGGATCTACGTGCAGCGGAGTACATCTTCGTTCGCCAGGACGCACACCGGGGGCCGCTTCGGCCACCTTGCAACGGGCCTTTCCATGTTCTGGAGGCCGGAGACAGGTCCTTCGTGGTCGACATCGGCGGCAAACCGGACCACCTTTCGGTGGACCGTCTCAAGCCAGCTCACTTGGACCTTGACCAGCCCCCTCGGTTGGCTCAACCCCCACGGCGGGGCCGTCCCCCGTCGGGTAAGCCGCCGGTTGGCCCGCCTACCGCCAAGCCGCTAACAGTCCCTGCTCGGGTCCTCAGTCGTTTCGGCCGGGTGGTTAAGGCCCCCCGAAAACTGACATTGCCCGTGCGCGTGAATTCTGGGGGGGGCGCATGTGGGGGTTACCCCATTGGGTCACAATCCACAGGCATGGGAACAGTGGGGCTATTGATGGTATGGGCGTGGCGTGTGCTCAGTGGTTGAAGCCACGCCCCCTTAAGAGGTTGGGCTTGATATAAATGATGCATGAGTTCCGGTCGGTTTTTCAGTCCATCGGAATAAACGAGCTTTGAACCAGCTACGAGTGTCTCGCCTCCCTGTTACCCACAACTCCTACACTACATACACATATTTTTGGGGGGAGGAGGGCGTGGAGGTGGAGTGGGGGAGGAAGCAGAAGAGGGAGGAGTGAGGGAGGAAGTGGAAGGGGTAGGGGAGGAGAAAGATATACTACATACACATCTTTTGGGGGAGGGGTGAGGGAGGGAGTAGAAGGGGTAGGGGAGGAGAAAGATATACTACATACACATCTTTTGGGGAGGGGTGGGGAAGGGAGTGGAAGGGTAGGGGAGGGGGAGGATATACTACATATACATCTTTGGGGGGGGGGGGTGGCTTTGACCAGAGCCCTTTATACACAGAGTTTGGCCAACTCGGTAATCGGCGCCATGTTGGAGCCCTACGTCAAGTGCACGCGCGCGTGTGTTCAAGCGTGCATGCAGGAGTGCCGTAAGGGGGGGGAAAAGTTAGGATGATTCCAAGGGCCCTGCACTGACAGGGGCCCTAAAAATTATGAGAACATTAGGTAAAAATGTGCGCACGCGCTTCATAGGGGCCCATTGTGATATCTTTTCATGGGGCCCAAAATCCCTGGCGGCGCCCCTGCGTGCATGCATACAGTTACATATTAAGTCTATGCGTGCATGCAACTTTCTGCTATTAGAGAGGGTTTATTTTTTATGTCCCCGAGTTTCATTCATTGTTTAGTCACTTGCAAATCCTGTCCCTGTTACACAAATGTATGTACACGGTATTGATTAGATTTATTGGAATTTCACTGGGCCATTATTTTTCATTTACAGTGTATTAAGCTTTTGTTTTTTTCACATTGTCATCCCAAACGAGGGTCGTTGAATTGCTGGGCTTCACTTCTTTCATTTGAAGAACAAAAATCTCCAGGCTACATGTTCGGGCCTTACTTTCATTTTTTTTTTTTTTTTTTTTTTTTAGATCTAGCGTTAATATACACCGTTTAGGGATGAATTTATTTCGACCCTACATTAATTTAGATCGAGTAACTTATTACGGTACTTACGGTACACAGAAGTGAGGTATCATTGGAGTTCCAATTTTTGCGACGAACTTTAATCTCCCAAATTCGTCTCCTTTCAGGATCTCGAGGGAAATAATGCATCTTTGCTCCCTTTTCCCTTCGATTGGAGCATTCCCATGCAGAACAGCACGGCATTTCCCTCAGTTTTAAGGTGAAAGTTGTACATTTACAAGCGATCACGATAAATGTACGGCAGTAGTCGCGTCGGGCTTTAACATGGCGCCTGTTGTCACGTGATCGCTAAAAAGTGAAACAGAGTTGGCCAAACTCTGTGTATAAAGGGCTCTGGCTTTGACTGGCTCCTCCGTTTTGGGGGAGGGAAGAAGGAAAAATTACCCGTGCAAAGAGTGCTTTGACCTCAGTGTTGCCCAGGTAAAAAAAGGAAATTGTAATATCCTCTGCCACCATCACCAGGTGGCGCTACACGGTACACATTTACATAGAGAATTTGCGGCCCTCTACCGGTCCTCCACACTCCAGAATGAGGCTGCGGCCACATAGCCTGTTACCTCCCAGACAAAGTTGTATTTGTACCCCGTGTAAAGTATAAAAGCTTTTATAGCTGGAGTACCGGGGGTTGCTCAAGCGAAAAAGAAACATTTGTAGCGGCTACCGCTGGGTTTTCACAATCGCCTTGCACCTATCAAGGACGCGGAGCGATCACCATGCCGGGCTCGTCCAGGACGCCCGGGCAGGCCCGCGCTCAACTTGCCAGGCCTCGGTCGGGACGCTGGGCCACGCCCCCTCTCGCCTTTCCTGGGCAAACGCTCCGGGATAATATGTATATATATTGCTGCCCGATAAACGGGCTTTTCAGAGTGCCTGAGTGTTTGGTTTGAATAAAGCAACTCGGATGAATTCCAGCTTTTTGTCGCGTCCATTCTTCCGATCGACGTGGGAGCCCCAGCTCCTTCATTGGTGACCTACCGACATGGACACGGCAGTCGCCCTTAAACTGCCTACCTTCTGGGAGGCTCACGCGGCGGGTTGGTTCGCACAGGCGGATTCCCTGTTCGCCCTGCGAGGCATCACGGCCGACGACACCCGCTTCCACCATGTGGTAGCAGCGCTCGGTTCGGCCACCGCGGCCCGCGCCCTGAGCCTCCTCGAGAGCCCGCCAGCCGCTGACAAATACGGCGCGATTAAGAAGCTTCTCCTCGACGCTTTCGCCCTCCCATCGGCGGAACGCGCACGGCGCCTGCTCGACCTGCCCGAGCTCGGCGACATGCGCCCTTCCGAGCGAATGGACTACATGCTTTCACTGCTCGGCGAGCACTCTCCGGCATTCCTGTTCCGGGAGCTGTTCCTCCGTCAGCTGCCTAACCCGGTACGCCTCGCCCTGGCAAGCACGACGATCACAGATCCCCGGGCCCTTGCCAGAGAAGCCGACAAGATCTCCGCCGCAGGCCAGCGCATCGCAGCGGCGACATGGGACCCACCGCCGTCCGACGCAACACCCATGGCGCCCGAGCACCCAGCACGGTCGACGACCGAACTGCCGACGCAATTGGCGGCCGCTACACCGAGCCGACCACCTCCAGCACGACGACCGGGGCCTCCACCTGACCAAGCGTGGTGTTACTATCATGCCAGGTTCGGACAGAAGGCCCGGACATGCCGACCCCCGTGCACCTTCGGCAGGCCGGGAAACGGCCGGGCCGGCGTTCATTACCAGCCATGAGCGCCGGCCACACGGGCAACTTACTGTTCATCACGGATAAAGCGTCCGGACGGCGCTTCCTGTGCGACACCGGCGCCCAACTGAGCGTCATACCCGCCTCTGACCAGGACAGGCAGTCCGCGGTTTGTGGCCCCTCCTTGGTTGCGGCCAACGGATCGACCATCCGCACCTTCGGCCCGCGCAACGTCACCCTCTGCTTCGGCGGCCAACGCTTTGCTTGGACGTTTGTAACCGCAAACGTGCCCATGGCTCTGCTAGGCGCCGACTTCCTCTGCGCACACGGACTGCTGGTGGACGTCCAACTGCGTCGTTTAATCAACGCCGAAACCTTCAGCTCCCTGGTATGCACATTGAGCAGCTCCGCGCCGACCGAGCTGGCATGCGCCGTCCCGGCGGCGAACGAGTTTGCTCGCCTGCTCACGGAGTTCCCGGCCCTCACGCGGCTGACGTTTTCGGCCGTCGCAGTACGGCATGGGATCGAGCACCACATACCAACCACGGGCCCGCCGGTCTACGCCAGGGCCCGCCGCCTCGACCCAGCCAAGCTCGCCGTGGCGAAGGCCGAATTCGCCGCGTTGGAGCACCTCGGCATCGTGCGGCGCTCCGATAGCGCGTGGGCCTCGCCACTGCACATCGTGCCAAAGCCGGGGGTGGATGGCGCCCGTGTGGCGACTACCGCCGTCTCAATGATGCTACCACCCCCGACAGGTACCCGATCCCGCATATCCAAGACTTCTCCGCCCGTCTGGTGGGACGGGTCATTTTTTCGAAAATTGATCTCATACGGGGATATCACCAGGTACCTGTCAGGGCGGCCGACGTCCCTAAAACGGCAGTCATCACGCCGTTCGGCTTATTCGAATTCTTGCGGATGCCGTTTGGTCTCAAGAACGCGGCTCAGGCGTTCCAGCGCTTGATGGACGGCGTGCTGCGTGACCTGCCGTTCCTTTTCGTTTACCTGGACGACATCCTCGTCGCCAGCACGTCCCGGGCTGAGCACCTCCTCCACCTCCGAACACTGTTCGGGCGCCTCAGCGAGCACGGCCTCATCGTCAACCCGGCCAAATGCCACTTCGGCACGACGGCCGTTGATTTTTTGGGCCACCACATCACCAAGAACGGGGCCGTGCCGCTGCCAACCAAGGTCGAGGCCATCACCACGTTCCCGCGTCCCCGCACCATAAAGGCCCTGCAGGAATTCCTGGGAATGGTGAATTTTTATCACCGCTTCATGCCCCGCGCTGCTCAACTCATGCGGCCCCTCTACGAAGCCCTCCGGGGCAAGCCGGCCAAGCACGACATCGCCTGGTCCGCAGCAATGGATGCGGCCTTCCAAAGCTCAAAGCGGGCCCTCGCCGACGCAACACTGCTCGCTCACCCGGTGCTCAACGCTCCCATCGCCCTCACCACGGATGCCTCCGACTACGCGGTGGGCGCCGTACATGAGCAATGGGTGAACGGGGTTTGGCAGCCACTCGCTTTTTTCAGCCGGCAGCTCCGGCCGAACGAGCTCAAATACAGCACGTTTGACCGGGAGCTCCTCTGTCTACACCTGGCCGTCCGACATTTCCGCCACCTCCTGGAGGGCCGACCTTTCACGGCGGTCGTCGACCACAAGCCGTTGGTTTACGCCATGGCCAAGGTCACAGAGCCGTGGTCGGCCCGCCAACAGCGCCACCTCTCCGCCGTGTCGGAGTTTACCACGGACATCCGGCACGTCGCCGGCAAAAACAACGCCGTGGCCGACTGTCTTTCCCGGGCCAGCGCGAACGCGGTCCACCTGGGCGTGGACTTTGCGCTTATGGCGGCGGACCAAACCACCGACACCACGGTGCAAGCCCTCCGGGCGGCGGACACGGGCCTCCGCCTGGCTGACATCCCCTTCGCGGACACTGTCCTGCTCTGCGACGTCTCCCAAGGCCAGCCTCGCCCCATCGTGCCCGTCACCTGGCAACGCCGCATCTTCGCCTCCCTCCACGGCCTTTCCCACCCGGGCCGGAAAGCTTCCCAGAAGCTGGTGTCGGCGCGATTCGTCTGGCACGGCCTTCGTCGGGACGTCCGCGATTGGACCAGCACCTGCACGGCCTGCCAACGGGCCAAGGTCCACCGACACACCCAGGCCCCGCTGGCACCTTTCACCGTGCCCGAACGACGTTTCGACCACGTCAACGTGGATCTGGTGGGCCCCCTCCCCCCGTCACTGGGGTTCACACACCTGCTCACCATGGTGGACAGGACCACCAGGTGGCCGGAGGCCGTTCCCCTCATCTCCACCACCACCGCCGACGTGGCGCAGGCTTTCATCGCCACCTAGGTCGCCCGCTTCGGCGCACCGGCGGACATCTCGTCAGACCGCGGACCACAGTTCACCTCCGAGCTGTGGGGCGCGGTCGCCCGCAACCTGGGGGTCAAGCTCCACCGTACTACGGCCTACCACCCCCAAACAAACGGGTTGTGCGAGCGATTCCACCGCTCCATGAAGGCCGCGCTCATGGCCGGCCTTCAAGACGGCGGTTGGGCCGACCGGCTGCCGTGGGTCCTTTTGGGCCTCCACACGGCCCCCAAGGAGGACCTCCAGGCATCCACCGCCGAGCTTGTCTATGGCCAGGCGCTACGCGTCCCGGGCGAATTCGTGCCCGACGCTACCAGTCCCTGGTCCGCAGCTCACCAGCGCTCGGACCTCCAGGAGGCCGCCCAACGGTTTGCCCCCATGCCAACATCCCACCACGGTGACCCCCAGTCCTACGTCCCCGCAGCACTTCGCACAGCGGAGTATGTTTTTGTGCGTCATGACGCACATCGGGGGCCACTCCGACCGCCGTGCGACGGGCCCTTCCGGGTGCTGCGACGGGACGACAAGTCGTTCGTCATCGACATCGGCGGCAGGTCGGACCGGATTGCGGTGGACCGCCTCAAGCCGGCGCACGTGGACGTCGACCACCCACCACGGGTGGCCCTGCCGCCGCGGCGAGGCCGCCCCCCATCCACGGTGCCCCCCACTCGACCGCCCACCACCACACCGGACCCCCTCCCACGACCCGCCAGGGGTCGCTTCGGCCGGGTCATCAGGACCCCCCTCAAATTGACCCTGCCGGTGCAAGTCGATTCTGGGGGGATGTGTGTAGCGGCTACCGCTGGGTTTTCACAATCGCCTTGCACCTATCAAGGACGCGGAGCGATCACCATGCCGGGCTCGTCCAGGATGCCCGGGCAGGCTCGCCCTCAACTTGCCAGGCCGCAGCCAGGACGCTGGGCCACGCCCCCTCTCGCCTTTCCTGGGCAAACGCTCCGGGATAATATGTATATATATTGCTGCCCGATAAACGGGCTTTTCAGAGTGCCTGAGTGTTTGGTTTGAATAAAGCAACTCGGATGAATTCCAGCTTTTTGTCGCGTCCATTCTTCCGATCGACGTGGGAGCCCCAGCTCCTTCACATTAACATCTATATATATAAAACACAGTTTGTGTGTGCGTATGTGTGTGTGTGTGTGTGTGTGTGTGTGTGTGTGTGTGTGTGTGTGTAATGTTACCGATAGACTCCGAAACGGAGAGGCTCACGTGCTTGATATTTGGCATAGACATAGCCATTGAGCTTGGGACGAACATGGCCGACCTCAAAATATTTGACGATCCATATTTTTTATTCATATTTACCTCAGCGCATTTCAGCGAAGTACCCGCTAATCTCAGCCGGTGTCAGAACAGCTCGCTGATTCGCTCAGAGCGATCACGTGATGTTCCATCCCCGCCGCTAGACTTCTTCGCTCAGAGCGATCACGTGATGTGACCATTGCCATTCACTCCACATAGGTGGAGATGCAGTTACCGGGCGCCATCTTGGTTGGCATTCGATGCTGGGCGATGGTGATTTCCGTCACACACTTGCACGTAATTCAGAGCGAAAAGCGCTCGTGTTTTGTGTCGATTTTGTGCGATATGAATTAAATGTCTGATAGGGACCGGTAATTCCGCCAGGGGCGCTGGGCGCACTACTTACGTCACGCTGTGCATGGCACTCTGTGACCGCCGTTGCGGTGCAATGCTTTGCGGGGCAAATCGTTTTTATGCCATGGTATGTCATATTTTGGACTTAACCACTCTTCATGACCGATCATGTGACATCTATACACTCATGGCTACCACCGAGACGGATCCTGGTTTCACGTGAGTAATATTTACCATATTTGCTCGATTTTTGAAACCGATGCATGCAAATATCGTGTCTATACCACACCTAAAATATTTTTTAGAAAGAATAAGCACATCTCCCCTTTGAAAGTGCCCCCTGAAGTGTGTCCAGGTGGAATTTCTAAGTCGTAGGTCTTAGCAACTCTCAACAATCTTTTACCGCATGGATTTATCTCGAGTAATTTACTAAACTGTGCTAAGTTGAAGTTGCGTACATATTTCAGCAGTTTTCAATGTAAATCGGTGTAATGTAACCTCCCCCCTCCCCTCCCTCCCCATCCCCCCTCCCATCCCTCCTCTACCCCTCCCCCCTCCCCTCCCCTCTCCCCCTCCCCCTCCCACCCCTCACCCTCCCCATCCCCCCCTCACCCCCTCCCATCCCTCACCCTCCCCATCCCCCCCTCTTCTCCCCTCTCCCACCCCTTCCCATCCCTCACCCTCCCCATCCCCCCCTCTTCTCCCCTCTCCCTCTTCTCCCCTCCCCCCCGTTCCCCTCCCCTCCCCCCCGTTCCCCTCCCCTCTCCCCCGCCCGGCAATGCCGGGTACTTCTGCTAGTACAATATAAGCAATGAGGGTAAATTTTATGGAAAAGCAATTACATCCAAATCAGAATCCATCACAAATGTCAAATCATCATTTTACCTTTTCGTTGAATATATGCTGCTGAATGTGCCGTTCATCACATTTCTGAGTTAGTTAGTTATCTGAGTTAATGACGTTCAGGAGGAAGAAGCCTTACCACCAACTTCGACTGCTTCTGGAATTGTTTTATCATTTGTGTTCAAATGTCTAGTGATTGTTTTGTTTTTATTTATGCGAATGTGAACTTGTATATAACTGTCTTTAATCAAAATGGGTTAGGCACGATTTAGTGGAGGGTCCTATGTACTCAATTTCAAGTTCGTGTGCAGTTCATGTTAATTTTGGGCAACCACTATAAATGTATTCTACTCGGTCCTACTAATCGGAAAATGATGTGGCCATTTTTTTCTGTTGACCTTTAGTGACCTTGACTCAAGGTCAAAGTTCAAACGTCATTACTGTAGACTACGGATTTTCATGTTAAGAAAATAGGCTTTATGTTTTGAAAAGCGGAAATATATATATATTTTTTTTATGTGAAAAAATCCCGAAATATTTTTTTCCCCCGTTTTATTCATTTTTTATTATTACCAAGTTTTTCAGAAATCAGTCAAAAAAAGAACAAAAAATGGTAAGCTTTTTCCTGCACAACATTAAGCACTCTGGGCTAGTAAACAGGTAAAAAATGACATTCAGGTACCTTTATTGCAACCGCATTGTTTGATAAGTAGAGGACTAGAAGAAATTGACAAGACCCTTTTAGGAACGGTTAAAGTAGGTGTTTGAAATCATTATCTTGGTAATGTTCTCCTTGGTGAGGCGGTGTCGGCGGTCGGTGAGGACGTTTCTGTAGACGGAGAAGGACCTTTCCACGTCGACGCTGACGATGGGGCAGTACCTCAAGAGGGGGATGTCGGCAAGCTTGACTCCAGCCGGCACACCAACCTCAGATCCGTGCTGATCTCCATCCAGGATCAAAGCAACTGTCCTCAGCACACCAATGTCGGGATTGCGCTGCAGCACCGCCTTGAACTTGGTGAGCAGGATCTCCTTACGGCAGCCTCGGATCTTTTCGAGCTCCTCCTTGGCCTGATCAAGGAGCTGGAAGGCCTTGGCCAGCTCCATGCCGGCCTCCTCCAGCTGCTTAAGGATCTTCGGGATGAACGACACGTGGGCATTTAAGAAGACCAAACTGAGCTTGATGTCCGCCTTTCCGAACAGGTCCTTGGCACTCCGGATTGCCATCGCGTCGTCATCGTTCAGCTGGTCCACAATGTCCTTGACGGCCTCGAAGTGCTCGGCCTAAAACAACGCGGCGTCGATCCACGTCCCCCACCGAGTCAGAATGGGCTCCGGGGGGAGAGAAAGATTGGGCTGCTGCTCCTTCCAAAGGACAACACGCGACGGGGCTTTGACGAACACCTTCTTCATCATGGCAATCAGGTCGTTGACGTCCTTGAACATTTCTCGGACTGTCTCGCAGACACGGTGGAGCGCGTGGGCAACGCAAGTCACATGCAGCAAGTCCGGGAAGAGTTCCTTCAGGGCATGGCCGGCCTTGATCATATAGGCCGCGGCGTCGCTGACGAGAACCTTGAGGCACTCCGGCTTGAAATCAGGCCAAAGATAGCGCACGTCAGTGTCATTGACTGCGCGCACGATCTCCCCGGAGTTGGTCTTCTCCAGAAACATGCACTGGACGAGGTGGGGACGAAAGTACCCCTCCTTGGACAAGCGTCCCACGATGATGTTGGCCACATATCGACCTGCCGAATCGGTCGTCTCGTCGACGGACAGCCAGATGGGCTGCTGTCCGAGGTCGGCACGGATCCCCGCCAAGACCTCGTCATAGCACTTGTCGAGGTAGTGCTTTCGAATCCAGCTTTCATCGGGGATCTGGAGTGATGTACTTCTCCAGGAACGACCGGAGGGCAGGGTTTTCCAATTTCGACCATGGGATGCCAGCGGCCAGCATGGCCTGGCACAGCTCCTGAGCCACGACGTCGCACTTGTGCCTCTTTCCGCCACCAAAGTCCTCCATGGTGGCTTGCGTGACCGTCCTCTTCTTCTTCAAGGCCAAGTTGCTCTTGTGGCGGTCTCCTCGGACATGTTGGGCCAGCTCAGACTTCTGCTTCGCCCGGAAAGTCTTTTCACAAGCTCGACAGAAAGCCGTGTCACTCGACACGTACTTGAAGGTGGCCCCATCGCTGCCGGCGTTGAATTCCTTCAGCCACTTGTCACGAAGAGCAGCACTCACCTTGATAGGAGACTTGTTCACACTTTGTGTACACTCTCTCACTGTAGTACACCGCCTCACTGCTGTACACGCTGGGGACGCAACGCACGCAAGTGGACGCAACGTTTTGTTTTTGAGATCGATCGCATTTAAAAATTTCGATCGCAGTTAAAAATTTCGAAAAATTCCCTAATTTTTTTTAGCGTTGCCAGACATTTTCGACCAAAAAGGGCATTTTATTTTATTTTTCCCGAAAAAGGGCGAAATATTTTTTTTCTGCGAAAATAGCAAAATAATTTTTTTGCGCGCAAAAAAGCCGTTTTATGTGAAAAAATATTTTTCCTTTTTTCACATAAAAATCCGATGTGCAGTCATTAGTGACCATACTTCATCCAAAGTATATCAACCTGGGTACCAAAATGTGGTAAATTTCACAAGGAACATTGGTTATGACATTTGTTTCATTTGAACTTTCGTTTTTTTGCAATATGCATATGAGCTAATTAGAGACAAAAATATGCATAATTGGGGATACCCTATTAAATATATATCCCGGTTATACATATAATGACTAGTACATCCCGTCTCCAGAAAATGTTAATTGTTAGTAATTAATCACAAATGTATCCTGGGTCCTATTAGCTGACTGATGTTGTCAATATTCTTGTGACTCTTGTGACCTTGAACGAAGGTCAAAGTTCAAAGAGCATATTTTGGCCACAATTCTGCATTACCATGATTGTGTTCCTATGCGCATCTAATGGTTATTGTTGACACACATTGTATAAAATTTTGCACTGAGTAAACTGGAAACATGTTTTTGCTTTTAGATTAGCTTCTTATATTGTTCACAACAAAGGATCTTCATAATCTTCTTCTTCTTCATCAACCCCAAAAGCATGTCCGTGGTCACATCTGCCAGAATCAATTTTGTGTTTTTAGGCAACAAATTAAATGTTAAAAATACTAACAATGGCTAAAAACCCAACCAACATGAGCAAATGAGCATGATGAATGAACAGTATAAAGAAAAGCATTGGGAACTTGAAACCAAAAATCAATATTCTAGACATCCGACTTATTTTGCTTGATCGCATCACATGGTTAAAATGACATTTGACATTTCACCTTGGGTCAAGGTAAGTAAAGTCAAGTACATGTCAAAGGTCAGTTAATATCAAGAACATGTCAACAGAAAACAATAAGCAACATATTTTTCCAGTTTAGGATCCAGCAGAACACATTTGAGATGGTAACTAATGATTGGCATTCAATAATAATGCGAAGTCATGGGATTTACGTGTATGGTGAAGACTATATGTTAATTATGCATATTGTTTCTCTAATTAGGTCATTTGCTTATTAATTTGCATATTGCAAACATCTGAGAGGGCAAATGACAAAACAAATGTCATAATCAATGTTCCTTGTGAAATTTGCCACATTTTGGTACCAAGGTCGATATACTTTGAAGTATGGTCACTGTAATGACTTTTGAACTTTGACCGTGAGTCAAGATCACTAAAGGTCAACAGAAAAAAATGGCGACATCATTTTTCCGATTAGTAAGACCCAGTAGAATACATTTATAGTGGTTGCTCAAAACTAATATGAACTGCACACAAACTTGAAATTGAGATTGAGTACATAGCCCTCCCCCCCCCCTCCCCCCCTCCCACTAATTGAGCGATTTTTTAAAAATCCCCAAAACGTTTTTTTTTTTTGCCCAAAACACTCCCAGGCAATCACGGAGGAACCTCTGAAAGTTTGACGAAGATCCGTTCAGCCATCTCTGAGAAAAATGGCGACACACACACAGACCAGCGGCTCTCTTACATAGTAGAAGATTATGAATACTTGTACCAATTTTGATTTAAATCCCTTCAGCTGTTCTCAAGTATCACATTTTTACCTGACATGACCCCTGACCTTTGACACCAAAATCGAATCAGTTCATCTTGGCATATATACTGATACCAAGTTTGGTCAAAATCCCATCACTGGTTCGCAAGTAGCAGAAAGTTTACCAAACGGGACCTTTGACCTTTTGATCCCATAATCAAATCAGTTTATCTTTACATCATTATACATACTTGAACCAAGTTTGACTTGGATCCCTTTAGCCATTCGTAAGTTATCGCGGTAACAAAAACCTATCACGGACGCACGGATGGATGGACAGCCAGACAGACAAACCAAAAACACTGAGGTATTGAAATCCTGGGAAATTTCAGTCTCACCTGGACGGATCATCAAAAACGCGAACCGATCTGTCTATTTCCATGGTCAAGCACTGTACTGGAAGAGGTTCGATCTCTTGAACCTCAAGGCCTCATCATCAGCCACCACCGCTCCTGAGATACCCAGATCACAAAGCCAGCCTCTAAAGCACTCCATATAAGTTTATTGTCCGTGTATGAACTGAACTGCCACTCCATTCTCCATTAGAACTGCCACTTTATAACTGCTGGCAGTGATGACCGGGTACCACTGCCTTCCTGCTTTGATACAACCCCGCTTTCATCATAATTAAAGATTTCCTGAAAAGTCAAATGGCTGGAGAAGTTTGGAGTTTTTGGAGTTTTTTCTTCTCCAAACAATAACTTCTTGCTGCCAGACCGTATGACCAATCATGTTGAAATTTTAAAGACGTATTCCCCTTGACGGTCGCCACATTAATTTGAGGTTTCACGGTGATCAATGGAGCGGTTCAACAGATATGATATTTTAACGATTTTCGTTCAATCACATATGGTGGCAAACCATGTGACCTATGAATTATTCAGGCACACCATGGTATCACCAAGGCATGGGGAACATATGTGTAAAGTTTCCACACGATCTGTTCAGTCATTCTGGAGGAGAAGCTTTTAAAGTTTTATTCTTCAAAAATTCATAGCCGCCAAACCATGTGACCTATGACGCCATGGTCGCAGAACGTTTTATTCGTAATGGGTATGCGATCATGCCTGTAAAGTTTCGCCTCGATCTGTTCAGCCATTTCGGAAAAAAAGGGCTTTTAGTGGTTTTTAAGGCTTTTGTGTTTAAACAAGCACAAAAAGTTTTAATTAAAACAAAAGCCGCGTCGATGTTACACAATGCCTAGATGCAGCTGTGCCTATAACGTCGATGTTATAGGCACAGGACATTCCTATTGATTCGATTACTTGATGTTATTTTTGTGCAAAGTGAAAATATATCTCGGCAATTTCCCGTGTGTGGCGACGAATTTTTAATATATCTCGGCATTTTCCCGTCTGTTATTTCAGGCGGTGTATGACTGACCATGCCGCGATTTAAAAAAAATATATCTCGGCAATTTCCCGTGTGTGGCGACACGTGAACGAAGCTATGCTCCTCTCTCCACATTATTGTGATGACGTATAAATTAAATATTTCATCGTGACGATTGTCATCAAATGGACGAATTTTTAATATATCTCGGCATTTTCCCGTCTGTTATTTCGGGCGGTGTATGACTGACCATGCCGCGATTTAAACAAAATATATATATATCTCGGCATTTTCCCGTCTCTTATTTCGGGCGGTGTATGACTGACCATGCCGCGATTTAAAAAATATATATCTCAATGGACTTGAAGTTACAGGCCTTTGAGAATTCATTTCGTTCTATAAAGGGCAACTTTCATCAGATTTTCTTCCCGTTTTTTTTCAACCGAGTCTAAAACTATGTTAGCGACTGTGAAAAATGAAATGATATATCGAATTTGATTTGAAATAAAACTGTGAGAGAGGAAGACACCACGGGCCTACAAAACAGGCCTCAAAGCTATGCGAGTTAATAAAATGGTGGATATTTGTTTATATGAAGCCTCTGCCAAAATGGGTGGAGCTATGGTTCCCAGAATGGGTGGAGCTTTGAGGTTTTGTCTTCTCTGCAAGAACAAGAAGAAGAAGAACAAGAAGAACAACAACAACAACAGCAGAGGGCACTCTGACCAGCGTCTGCGACACGGCTAAA
Source organism: Myxine glutinosa (assembly GCF_964187855.1). Classification (NCBI taxonomy): domain Eukaryota; kingdom Metazoa; phylum Chordata; class Myxini; order Myxiniformes; family Myxinidae; genus Myxine; species Myxine glutinosa. The sequence goes on along the minus strand of NC_136267.1, from coordinate 80,540,634 downwards.
AATATGGTGGTATGACAGTTAAAAAATTAAATATGGCAGTTGTATGATATCTTATGCTATATTCTATATATCTATCTATCTATCTATATGTATTTATATATATATATATACATATATATATATATTGTTGCGGATATGAGGATTGTGTTTTTTTATTGTGTTGTATTGTAGTAAATTGTTGTAAATATCACCCTCTGTAAAATGTAATGATTCCTTGTAAATACCTCCGTAGTGTAAAGGTCAAAGGGTGTCCCATAATTAGTCCATAAAGCATACATGTCAGCCAATCATAGAATACCCCTGTTCGATAGTTATATCTTTATTATGTGTATTAGGGTAAGGCCTTGTCTCCCATTAAGATGACACTCCATTGCACCAAGTGAAATAGATAGATTCCCTTCATTCTTCATTCCCATCCCCAAAACCTCCATTTCCCCTTTCATCATTGCCAAGCCTCGATTGCCAATTACATCCCCTCCAAAACCACCATTGAACATGTGCTCGGATCGGGGAAGAAAGGCGGGTCCCCACCTCGTCATAGAGGGGAATAGTGAGTCAGCCCCACTCAACCAACCACGAACAAGGGGTTGGACTTGGAGAGGGTGTGGAGAGAAACATCAAGGAGGTTCGCAAAGGTTGAGGGGCGGGGCCTATATAACCCGCCGCGGGACGCTCCCCAAGCAGATGAGCTTTGACAAGAGTACATTGAGATCACCCAAGGAAGCTTTGTACACAGCAACGGCTGATCAAGTGGGCCGATGTTTGTTCCTGAGCTGGTGCTTTTCCGAGCAGATACCGAGGCTGGCATGTGAGCAAAAGAACACAGAGAACATTAAGGAGATCATCATCCAGGGAAGCACAAAGCCTGCTATTCGTCGCCTTGCTCGCCAGCAGCAGCAGACAACAGCAGCAGCAACGGCGGCCACAGCAGCAACAACCGCCGCTTGGGGCCTGGACGGCGGTTTTGAGCAGGGCCACGAAGGAACGGCGGCTGCCAAACTCGCCGATCATGCTGCAGTACCAGTGGACCTTCCTTTCCCTCCAGCCATCCACCCCCTGCCTTTCCATCCTTTTGGTGTACATGAGTTTGTTCTGTTTGTTTTGTCCCTGGGTATTTAATTAAGCTCGTATAAGCTAGCGTTGCACTGTGTCTCTAAAATCTTCTGTATATTATTTTCTTATCTTTCCTTCTCCTTGGTTATTTTTGGGTGTAAATAGAAATAAATTATATTCGTATTTCCAACCTTTTTGTTTTCTTCTTCTTCACATCCATGTCGCCTTAGTCTTTTCCCTATTGAATATCTGTGGCGCGATCCGGCCAAGGTTCGGGGATCGAGTTAATCGGGGCAACTGTTAGGCCGTGGTGCCATCCGCTCGGCAAACCAACATCCTTATCCGCGGGCCGTAACAATTGGTGTCGGGAGCGGGAACGGACCCGAAGCGTGCTTAACGCGCTCAAAATTACGAGCTACTGAAATTTGTTTTGTTTTACAAAACCCGAATTTTGAAATCGCGCCATGGCTGGTCAAGGCGACGGGATGTCGATGGGAGAGATAGACGGGGTAGAATCGCCCCAGGACCTGGGGGAAATGTATGTGGAGGAGGGCAATGACGAGGTGGTTGAGGAGGTTTCAGGCGCGCAAAATGGCGCCTTTGCGCACGCGGTTACAGCGGCACCAAATTTAGCGGCGCCCGTGACCGTAGCAGCACCGGTGGATTCGAACCTTTTTTTGCTGCAAATGGGGGCCCTTATGGACAAAATGAGTAAGCAATTAAGGGACGAAGTGAGGGGTACTAGTGAGCTATTAAGAGACGGGTTAAACAATTTAGACAAGAAATTTGAGGGGTTAGACAAGAAATTTGAGGGGTTAGACAAGAAATTTGAGGGGTTAGACAAGAAATTTGAGGGGTTAGACAATGAGATAGAAGGGGTGAAACATGGGTTAACGGGGGTGGAAAATAGAATGGCTGCCCAGGAGAATCAGATAGAGGGGGTGAAAAATGGGTTAGAGGGGTTAGAAAACAAGATGGAAAACAAATTGCGGGAAATAGGGGAGCAATCCGCCCGAGAAATTAAACAAATGGGAGAGCAGATAGAGGAGGTGAAAATCGGGGTGAAACCAAATTGGATGCTCAGAGGGATGAATTGGGACAGATGAGGGTGGCATCTACAAAAGAGAGGGAGGAGATGAAGGAGGAGATACGACGAGGTGTAAGTGAGGAGGTCTCGGGGGTACGCGAGGAGGTAAAGCGAGGTGAAAAGCGTATGGAGAAAGAGGTGAGAAATGGAACGGCTAGGTTACAAGGGGGCATAGAGGACCTGACGGAGGAGGTGGAACAGCTGACGGTGGGACAGACGGAGTTAGCGGAGCAGGTACAAAAGAACACTGCAGTACTAGGAGGGTTAAAAGCGACACAAAACGACATTAAAAATGACTTAATAGCGACACAGAGGCAATATCAGATGGTACGTGAGGGACTGACAATGAGGGTGGACGAGGTGACAGAGATAATGGAGACAAAGGACCGGCAGGTGAGGATGCAAATAGAGACGGTCAAAGTAGCCTTAGAGGACGAGATAGAGGAGACGCACCGGGAAATAAAAGAGGTGAAGCAAAAGATAAAGGAGGTGGAAGAGGGGGTGAGTGAAATTAAGAAGAGACGGACGGAAACTAAGAGAGAAATAAAGGAGGAGGTAATGGAATTGGTACAAGGTCTGTGCTCGAATCATGATTATGTGCTCGCTAACCAAATAAAGAGTTTGCAGGTGGCGAAGGAGGTGCGGAGACGAGGTGCCAAGGTGAGTGGCGATATATTCGGAAATGCATATGATGTGAGGGGAGCTTCAGTCGGCTTGGGCGTTGATTTGGATCCGGGTGTTCGTGAGAGGCCGTTGGTGAAGTGTGCGACAGGTACGGTGTGCGAAAGAGGAGGTGTGCGAGAATGTCCGACTCTGGGGTGTGTGAGGAAAAAGTGCGCGCCGAGGAGTGAGTGTGCTGTCGAGAGTGAGTCGGTCGTAGCGCGTGTGCGAGGGAGCACATGGAAGCGCGTAGTGGGGAGTGTTACAGAGGATGTAACGAGAGAGTGTACACCTGTGGTGAGTGTTACGGAGGGAGTAACGAGAGAGTGTGCAAAAGAGGATGCGTGAGAAAGGTGTGTAACGGACGGGTGCATGAGTACAGAGTACGCTGTCGAGAGTAAGGGTGAGTGCGCAACCGAGTGTGGAGGTAAGAGTCGTAAGAGTGACACGGAGCGTGAGTTGGTTGTGGCAGGTGAGAGAGGAAGTACACCTGGAATGGAAGGATGCACACCTGGAATGGTAGAGCGTGTGTGGGAATGCACACTGGAATTAGTCGTGAGGCACGTGGTTGGGTGTGCAAGTGAGAGCGCACCTGTGATTGTCACAGAGGAGGTGACCGAGGAGGGGGCGCGAAGAGGTGTGTTGGTGAGGTGTGCGAACGACGAGTGTGTGCAAAGGTGTGCGGTGGTCAGGTGTATGACCAAGTCTGTGAGCGAAAGAACGAGTGCAATAGCGAAGTACGCGGGGTGTACGGGCGGCGTTGGAGCACCGAGCTCGGTGAGGGTGAAAGGGGTAGCGTATGCGTGTGAGCATGCAGGTGAAGCATCGACGGTAACCGGGTTAGCGGTTAGAACGACATTTAGCCGAATCGGGCCCTCGGTGCGCGCCGAGCAGCTTCGCGTGCCGCGAGGACCAGCGGGGATCCGAACCACGGCGGTTTCGAAAGAACCGCCGTACGCGATCCACGCTGGGCCCCGCTCGGAACGGCCGCGTCCGTGCTCCACTAGGCGGAGCGGGCAGCCCGATAGGAAGGGTCATCATGGCGACCCCTTTTTGTTGAGGCGTTCTGGCAGGTCGAGATCGGGCCATTGGATGGCTCTGTGCCGAGGTGGTGCGTGGGATCTCGGCCCGGGTAAACCTCCTTCCCTGCACCGAGTGCCGGACGTATCCAGCCGCCGGCACCAAACAACCCGCATTCATTGCTCGGCTTTACGAAGCCGAGCTGTAGAAGTGAATTGGCGCACCAAGACGCACTAGTGAGTAGACTGATGACGAGGATAGTGTTTTGGCCCCGAAATTGCAAAACAAAATTTGATGATTGGCAAAGGATTGGCAGAGTGATGATTGGCAGAGGATTGGTAGTAATTGGCAAATTTTTGATTGGCCGGAATTTGGTGTGCAAAATTGGTAGTGGAAGATGCCCGATGTGGTGGGATGGCAACTCTGTCATCCCTCACAGCGGGGGCAAAGGAGCACTAGATTTATGGGGTTTGGCAGTGAAAACTAGCCCGGGAGGGTTAGGATATAACGATAGGGATCTAGAGAAGATGACCTTAGGTAACATTAAGATTAGTTAGTGACAATGATGCCTGTAGTGGGGACGCAGGTAGATTAGTGTGGATGATAATGACGTGGTATGTGCTTAGTTTAAAGGGAAGACGGGGAGCACTAAGTTAGCAGGGCAACAGGTAGTTTAGATGATGCCGTGTGAGTGTTGGAGGTGTATTTAGAAGTGTATTGTGAAAAGTGCATGGTGAACAGGTGTGATTGCACAGGTGTGCAACTGAACAGGTGTATGGAGCAGTGTTTGAGTGAGTGATGGTGATGAGTATTGTGCTGACCAAATGGTCCAGGAAGGAAGAAGGGTGCTGGTGGCACCAGGTGTGATTGCACAGGTGTGCAACAACAGGTGAATGGAGAATGGTTGTGTGAAATACATGGAGTGTGGAATATATGGAGTATTGGAATGGATGGTCGTGGAGTGAGTATGGTGGAAATTATGGAGTGGAGTGGATGGTGCGAAGGTGTGAATGGGGGAAGAGTGGACCCCCATCACGAATACCCGGGGCGGGTAGTGTAAGTGTTAGGTAGAGGGTACAGGTAAATTGTGGTTGGATATTGGCATCTGTGGTGCGGGTGAAAGAATGATGTTTGGATGGGTGCATTAGTGTTGTGGAAATGGCTGGGCGTGCAGCCTGTTAGTGTGTGTAGTTGGTTTGGGCACTCCACCACTGTGAGGATGTCGGCCAGGTGAGGCCGCAGGTGGGCTCTGGGAGCCGGTAGCGTTGTTGTGGATGGGGCCCGAGGATCCGGAGGACGGACCCGGGTAGCCCAGTGCCAGAGGGCACCGAGGGGTGACAGAGCCAGGAGGGGCCTTCCCCAATTAGATAGGTTAGGGTGAGGAGCTAGGTAAGCTCGGGTGGCAACTGCAGTGGTGGAGGTGTGCAGGTGGGTAGACCTGCTGGGAGAGCTACAAGCCCCAGTCCTGAAATTGTGCAAGGGCACAGGGAGTTGAATCGGGGGAGTGAGACCCCAAATTGAGAAGCACCACAGTTTGGTCAATGGGAATTGGTTTTTAGAACCCATAGTGTAAGATGGCCAATGGATTGGCGGGGAAAGACCCCGGGTAGTGTAAAGTGTGTTAAAGTCATTTAGAGGATAGTTAGGATTGAAGTCTCCTCGCACCATCTACATCCACTCACCTGGGATGACGTACCTCCACACCATGCCAGGTTGTTTTATTATTTTTGATGCAAATGTTTGGATTGTGAGACGCATCATGACGTGGGTGTGACATTGTGCTTTGTTGTTCCATCTCTCCCTCCTTATGAGGATTGATGATGAATTGGTGATGGCAAATTTTGGTTAGAGGGATTGTGGAGACGAATTTGGTATAGGGAGAAGATGTGACGGTAGCGACGGCTTTGTAAATGTGTAGATTTTTGTAAATATGGGGTAAGGGAAAGGGTAGAGTAGGTGACAGGGGAGGTGACGTATGGTAGGGACGAGCTTTCTCACTTTGCTCTCCGTACGCACTTCGCCTTGCATTGCCTTGTTTGATGTGTACCCTTGTGACCTTACCCCTCGCTCATCTGTCTCTCCCCCCCTTTGTCTCCCACATGAGGACCTGTGCGTCACTGGGCGCCGAGGGGAGCATGCGTGAGTCCGCCATTGTGCGCCCGGAACTCCCAGAACCAGCTGTCTGCATCGATGCACCACATTATGGACCACATGTCTGTGGCCGAGCACCACTTATGGACCCATGGGTTGGGGCATGGCCCCTCTGCTGGAACCGGCCATGAAGGCCCGAAATCTTGCTGGCGGACCTTGGCCACAGGGCACCGATGCCCCACAGGTGAACCATACAGAGTCGGCCCCTGTGGGCCATAAATAAAAAGAAATGGACACGTTGGGTACATTTTATTTTGATACAAATAGGCCGCCAGCAAAGAAGATGACAACATCAGGAAAATAGTAATAGCCAGCAGAGGGAGCCGAAGAGCAAGAGACCACCTGCAGGGTTAGGGGTTGTTGTTTTTATTTTTATTGATGAACAATGATGACTGTGCACCGATTGGTGCTAGAGGGTGTTTTGGTGCGTTTTGGGTGCTTTCACGGTGCGTCGATGCAGAGCAGACTGTCTCTCCCACCCAAAAGAACAATCACAGGTCCTGGGGTACGTTTTGTAAATAAAGTAAAGCCATTGTAAATAATGATCCCCACCGTAAATGTATAGTTTGAAGACCATTCTGCAATTCGGTTAGCTGTGGGCGTGAGTCTGTTAGGTAGGGTGCAATGGAGCAGCGGGACATATTTATTTATGTTTAAAACTGTCGCACTCAGGGTCAGGTTAAAAGTAGAGGGAACTACACCTACGTGTCACACTAAGTTAAAGTTATAGGCCCTGGATGTGCCTAAGAGGAGGAGGGTGCAGTGTTGCGGCTATGAGGATTGTGTTTTTTTATTGTGTTGTATTGTAGTAAATTGTTGTAAATATCACCCTCTGTAAAATGTAATGATTCCTTGTAAATACCTCCGTAGTGTAAAGGTCAAAGGGCGTCCCATAATTAGTCCATAAAGCATACACGTCAGCCAATCATAGAATACCCCTGTTCGATAGTTATATCTTTATTATGTGTATTAGGGTAAGGCCTTGTCTCCCATTAAGATGACACTCCATTGCACCAAGTGAAATAGATAGATTCCCTTCATTCTTCATTCCCATCACCAAAACCTCCATTTCCCCTTTCATCATTGCCAAACCTCGATTGCCAATTACATCCCCTCCAAAACCACCATTGAACATGTGCTAGGATCGGGGAAGAAAGGCGGGTCCCCACCTCGTCATAGAGGGGAGGAGTGAGTCAGCCCCACTCAACCAACCACGAACAAGGGGTTGGACTTGGAGAGGGTGTGGAGAGAATCAAGGAGGTTCGCGAAGGTTGAGGGGCGGGGCCTATATAACCCGCCGCGGGACGCTCCCCAAGCAGATGAGCTTTGACAAGAGTACATTGAGATCACCCAAGCAAGCTTTGTACACAGCAACGGCTGATCAAGTGGGCCGATGTTTGTTCCTGAGCTGGTGCTTTTCCAAGCAGAGTCCGAGGCTGGCGTGTGAGCAAAAGAACATAGAGAACATTAAGGAGATCATCATCCAGGGAAGCACAAAGCCTGCTATTCGTCGCCTTGCTCGCCAGCAGCAGCAGACAACAGCAGCAGCAGCGGCGGCCACAGCAGCAACAACCGCCGCTTGGGGCCTGGACGGCGGTTTTGAGCAGGGCCGCGAAGGAACGGCGGCTGCCAAACGCGCCGATCGTGCTGCAGTACCAGTGGACCTTCCTTTCCCTCCAGCCATCCACCCCCTGCCTTTCCATCCTTTTGGTGTACGTGAGTTTGTTCCGTTTGTTTTGTCCCTGGGTATTTAATTAAGCTCGTATAAGCTAGCGTTGCACTGTGTCTCTAAAATCTTCTGTATATTATTTTCTTATCTTTCCTTCTCCTTGGTTATTTTTGGGTGTAAATAGAAATAAATTATATTCGTATTTCCAACCTTTTTGTCTTCTTCTTCTTCACATCCGTGTCGCCTTAGTCTTTTCCCTATTGAATATCTGTGGCGCGATCCGGCCAACGTTCGGGGATCGGGTTAATCGGGGCAACTGTTAGGCCGTGGTGCCATCCACTCGGCAAACCAACATCCTTATCCGCGGGCCGTAACAATATATATATATATATATATATATATATATATATATATATATATATTTATATATATATATATATAAGCAAAGATTTGCGGTTGGGAGTATATACAAATGACTCCATGGTAAGATCTCCAACCTTTAATTGAACAAACAATGACTCAACGTTTCGATTAACAACATGTGAAGCCACACGCCTCCGTTAATCTTCCTCAAGAGTGATAAAATCATCTCAACATCCCCTTACATGCACAGTGGGCGGGGTATATGCAAAGTGGGGTGGGCAATGCTGGACAGCCAATGAAACCGTATCACACCGCTCTCGTGAACGGAGACGTTACCGACCAAATTCAAAAATCAACCGCATATTAACAGCTCAAAATAATCCTGTAAGCAATGCTGGATTATAACGCAAGTGTTGAGAAAATCCGGAACAATCATTACATTTAATCAAAAGTTAAACTTGCAAACAATTAAATTGTAAATTAAATTAAAACTGTAAATATATTAAAGCCAAAATTTTTTAAGACAAAATAAAATTGTCACATCATCAAGATCATCACATGTGGCCCTATGCGGTAAAGGTGAATGCGGGAAGGAGGTTGGTTTTAGGGGGGATAAAATGGGGGGGGGGGGAAACCAGAGGGGGTTGGAAGTGGAGGGGGGGGGGGGTGTGGGAGAGGGGTGGTTTGGAGGGATTGGAGGTGGGAGGGGGCAATTTGTCCGAATAAAAACCTTGTGTGATATATTATGTGGACTCATTGTTCAAAGTACGGAATGCCTGCTTCGTTTACACAAGAGTGGGTCAAAAGCTACCGGTAAGTCAACGACCTCTTGTGTGATCGAGGTAACAGTTTCTTCTGTGTGCCAAGCCTCCAAACCACGTCTTCTGTTTCTGTTGGGTGTGGAGCCCAAAATATCAACCCTGTCCCATAAAGGTGTGTGGCGTTCCTTAAGGCCGTGTTTGGCAATAGCAGATCTGCTAGGATAATTACATTCAAATGCTTTTTGGTGTTCAGTAATACGTTGACCTAAGGTCCTCCCGGTTTCAACCACATACTCAGCTCCACAACCACAGGGCACCACGTATACCACCCCTGACCTATCCTTCCTCGGAAGCTTGTCCTTGACCCTCATAAGGGCTTGGCGAAGGGTGAAAACCGGTGTGAAACTAACCCTCACTCCTGCCGATTTCAAAATTCTGCCGACCCTCTGTGAAACCCCCGGTACAAAAGGCAGAACACACAAACCCTTTGGTTGTTCTCGCGGTCTCAGCCTGTTGTGTGGGGAAGCCCTTATCGTTTTCCTGTTGGGTAGCAAGCTGTCAGGATAGCCATTTGCCCTTAACACATTTTGAAGATGGTCCACCTCACTCATCTTGTCTTCAAAGGTAGATGGTAAATCACGTGCTCTTTTTGAGAGGGTGTGCACCACCGATCTTTTGTGTTCCATTGGATGGCAAGACTTGAAATCAAGGTAGCGATCAGTGTGTGTAGGTTTTCTGTACACCGTTACCTTTGAGGCTCCTTTGGGATCCCTTGCTACGAGTGTATCCAGGAAGGGAAGGGCTCCATTTTTCTCCTCTTCAATGGTGAAATTAATGGAGGAAAAAGTTTTATTTATGGTCTCATGGATGATGCCCACCTCATCAGAATGACAGATGACAAATGTGTCATCCACGAACCGGAACCAAACACGTGGTTGCACTAACAGGGCTGGAATGGTGCGTGCGTTCCTCCAAATCCTCCATCACCATGTTGGCAATCACAGCCGATACCGCGGAACCCATGGCGGTGCCATAAACCTGCTTGTAATATACCTCATTAAATACAAAGTAGGTGGAAGAGAGGCAGGTAGAAAGCATGTCACAGACGTCCATCGGGCTTAAGGCTCCCGCAGTCTCTTTCCATCGATCATCCTCCATCAAACGCCGGTCTGCCACCTCAATCGCCAGGGCTATGGGCACGTTGGTAAATAAAGACACAACATCAAACGAGGACCTTAGGTCAACGTATTGCTGAACACCAAAAAGCATTTGAATGTAATTATCCTAGCAGATCTGCTATTGCCAAACACGGCCTTAAGGAAGGCCACACGCCTTTATGGGACAGGGTTGATATTTTGGGCTCCACACCCAACAGAAACAGAAGACGTGTTTTGGAGGCTTGGCACACAGAAGAAACTGTTACCTCGATCACACAAGAGGTCGTTGACTTACCGGTAGCTTTTGACCCACTATTGTGTAAACGAAGCAGGCATTCCGTACTTTGAACAACGAGTCCACATAATATATCACACAAGGTTTTTATTCGGACAAATTGCCCCCTCCCACCTCCAATCCCTCCAAACCACCCCTCTCCCACACCCCCCCCTCCACTTCCAACCCCCTCTGGTCCCCCCCCCCCCCATTTTATCCCCCCTAAAACCAACCTCCTTCCCGCATTCACCTTTACCGCATAGGGCCACATGTGATGATCTTGATAATGTGACAATTTTATTTTGTCTTAAAAAAATTTGGCTTTAATATATTTAGTTTTAATTTAATTTACAATTTAATTGTTTGCAAGTTTAACTTTTGATTAAATGTAATGATTGTTCCGGATTTTCTCAACACTTGCGTTATAATCCAGCATTGCTTACAGGATTATTTTGAGCTGTTAATATGCGGTTGATTTTTGAATTTGGTCGGTAACGTCTCCATTCACGAGAGCGGTGTGATACGGTTTCATTGGCTGTCCAGCATTGCCCACCCCACTTTGCATATACCCCGCCCACTGTGCATGTAAGGGGATGTTGAGATGATTTTATCACTCTTGAGGAAGATTAACGGAGGCGTGTGGCTTCACATGTTGTTAATCGAAACGTTGAGTCATTGTTTGTTCAATTAAAGGTTGGAGATCTTACCATGGAGTCATATATATATATATATATATATATTGTTGCGGATATGAGATTGGCCTCCATCCATATCCACTTGTAAATATTCCCCTATTTCCCCAATACTTCCCAACTATCCCCAATCCCCCATTCCCTAGTCCCATTTTCTGTAAACAACACTCTGTAGACCCGACCTCCCCCTTTTTCCCCCATTAAATGTCGCATCCAGGTCCACCGCATCTCACGTAGACAACTATAGGACATCTTGCTAGTTATTCTTAGTCTATGTCAGTTAAGGACTCGTTTCCATTAATTCTGACTCTTCGTTGCACCAGAATGTGATTGTATGGCACTGTTAGAAAGTTTAGGACCTCCCAATACCTCCCCGCAGCTCTTCCTCATGGTACAACAACAACAACAACAACAACAACAACAACAGCGGCGGCGGCGCGGGGAGTGTGCGTCCTCACTCCGGCTTGGTTAGCCGCCATTGAACATGTGCTCCGACGGGGTTACCACGCAGGGGCTCGCTGTCAGCTCCTCGTCAAGGGCGGAGCCCGGTAACCCCCCGCACCCAATAGAAGCGGCGGACCGATTCCATCTGGGGCGGAGCCAAGGAGCCGAGGGCGTGTCACTCCCCGCTGAGCATGCGCAGAGAGAGGGAGGTGACGTCAGATGCGCGCTGGACTTGAAGGAAGAGAGACGCCACCAACCGAGCGCTGTGACACCTCCCTGCATCTACTGGACCGTGCTGTATCCTGTCCCTGAGCCAAGGTGCACCTTGTGCTATCGACTGCCTGTCCTTCCCCGCCATCAATCCCTGTGTAAGTCAGTCTTGTCCCGTTTGTCTGTGGTCTGTCGGGGATAGATAAGACTGTGTCTAAGTGCCCATCTTTTCTGTGCTTTACCTCTTACCGTGTAATCTACCCGTTTCTGCATCACCAATTATATCCTCCTCCGGAGGTCTTGAGAACTGTACCCCTTGTGTCGTTGCATTTATCCCAGCCGTTGTGTCCTTTCCTTCATTGATTTAGCGTAGCGCGATTCGGCCAACGTTCGAGTGGAATCGGGTGAGTTGGGGAAGAATCGGGTAAACTGTGCGAACACGGCGGCCATTCCGCTCGGTCAAGCAACATCTTAAGTCGTGTCCGTAACAATATATATATATATATATATATATATATATATATATATATACACTTGGCATTTAATATGGAATATTTTTGTTGTGGGGGTGAACTTACTTTTCAAGCTGACTTAGAACCAAAAGTTCATTGGAATTACGTTGAAATTATTCGAGCTTTTGTTAATGTGACCTTTAAAAGAAACAAAAAACACATTTGACATTTCGAAGCAAATAAATTGATCCTTGAAAGTGATGTAAACTGATATCGAACTCAATTCACGGACAGTACTGTGTTAAACTTCTGTACGTTTTCCAGAAGTATCTCGTAATTTTGCACATTAGCCAAATTTTTTTTCAACAAAAACAAAAGCTAAATTATGACTGGGACTACGGACAGTAAAATTACAGTTCAGTACTTCGTGTAACACCCACGAGCATTCAGGAGAGCACGTACACGTCGAGGCATGCTGTTCACGAGATTTGCCAAGGTTTGGACAGGAATCGCTTGCCATGCAGTGACAATAGTCTGCTGCAATTCACGCACAGAGGTCGGCTGCTGGTCCAAGTTGTCGACTTGACACGTTAATTCTGCCCACACGTTCTCTATCGGATTCATATCCGGGGACATGTCAGGCCACTCCATATGCTCTACACCACGGTCAGCAAGAAAGTGTTGGATCATGCGAGCACGATGAGGCCGTGCATTGTCATCTTGGAAGACAAAGTTTCCTCGAAAGGCTGCTCGAGCAAATGGAAGCAATGTTTCTTCCAGAATAGCCCTGTACTTGAACTGGTTCAGGTTTCCATTCAGAACAACCAGGTCAGTTTTGCCCCCTGCATGAAAAGCAGCCCAAACGGTCACCCCACCACCTCCAGCTTGGACTCTTGGCACTATACAATCTTCGTTGTGGGCTTCATGCACTTGTCTGTGCACTCGGACGTGGCCATCTTGACGATAGACCAGAAATCTAGACTCGTCACTGAAGATCACGTGATTCCAGTGTCCTGGCTGCCATTGACTCTCTGGCCCACTGCAATCGGCGCTGGCTGTGTTGTCTGGTCAGGCGTGGCTTTCTCAGGGGACGCCTGGCACGATAGCCTGCTTGAACCAGTCGTTGGTTGACTAGCCTTCTGGATACAGGTACATTTGTCAGTTGCTGCCACTCAGCCCTAAGCTGATTAGCTGACTTGGTACGGCCATTGCTGACTAACCGGTGCAGCTGGCGATCATCTCTCCTTGTGGTTCTGCGTGGACGTCCTGGTATTGGAGTAGGGACACCCCTCTGAGCATTTCGTTTCAGGATCTTTGACACCTGACCTTGAGTGATGCCATACTGCTGAGCAATAGCACGGTTTCATGCCAGAATTTCGTAAAGCCACCACTCCATGACATACAGCATTGTCAAGTTGACGGACCAATCGTCAAATGTACCTGTCCTTACATTTTGTCACGCCACCTGTGATATAATCCTGTTATTGACTTCTTGCTGCGAAAGACAATCAGTGACATGGTTCTTTCAACAAAGACATCACCGAAGGGTAAAATAAACTCACCAGATTGATATACTGAGTTCAGAAAGTAAACCCAAGTCAAGAAAAAAAATATATTCCATATTAAATGCCAAGTCTGTATGTATATATTGTTGTGGTTTTAGAACCCCTCACTTGTAAATACTTGTAAATAATAACTCTTGTAAATATCCTATCATTTAATAAGGTCGCACCCATATTTGGTATGTAAGACGCATCGTGACGGGGGTGAGACATTGTTTGTGTTCCATCTCTTCCTCCTTAGGAGGTATTGATGATAAATTTGGTTTAGGAGGGATTGATGAGGAATTTGGTTTCGGGGAGGTATGGGGAAGACAAGACGTAGCGACAGATTTGTAAATTGTGTAGATACGGGGAGGGGCAAGGGGTAGTGTCGGTGACATGGTGGATGACGGACGCTAGGGACGAGCTTTCTCAGCTCGCTCTCCCGCGCCCTTCATGCCACATTGCTTTGTATTGATGCGTACCCTTGCACCCTTGCCCGCTAATTGCTTGTCCTCCTTCCCCCACTCATGGATTTGTTTATTTTGGGCCCGGGGGGAGTGCGCAGGTGGCCGCAGTTGTGTGCCCGCACCTTCGCTGCCTCCGGTCTGCACTGATGCACCGTATGGACCACACGTTCTGTGGCCTGGCACCACTTATGGACCACACGTTCTGTGGCCTGGCGTCTCTGCTGGAAGCGGACCTTTGCTGCCAGCATCTTTCTTGCGGACCACGGTTAAGGTGGCACCAATGCCATGCAGGTGGACCACCTTAGTTGGCCCTGCTGGCCGTAAAATAAAAAAGTGGACGCGGTTTGTGCCCCTTTTTATTTATTAAATAGGAAGCAAGCCGGAACATCAAGACGCCCAGAAACATCGGCCCAGCAGCCAGCGGCCCAGCGGAGAAGACGCCATTTGATTATTTGAAATGTATTTGACTGTGCATTTTTGTTTGTGCATTTTCTTTGTGATGGTGCTTCATGGTGCTTCATGGTGCTTGTGGTGTATTTTGTTAATTGGTGCATATGGTATGGTGTATCAGTGCAGTGCAGTATTTTCCTTCTTTTCAAAACCATCTGCTTTTGTTTCCCAAAAAGACAGGTCCTGGGTGCAGTTTTGTAAATAATCAAAATAGTAGTGTTTTTGTAAATAATGCTCCCCACCGGCTAAATGTGTAATTTTCAAAATAATTCCACAATTCGGTTAGTCTGTGGGCATGAGTCTGATAGGTAGAATGCAACGCAGCAGGCGGGACATACTTAGTGTTAAAACTGTCGCACTCAGGGTGAGGTTAAAAGTAGAGGGTTACCACACCTAAGTGTCACACTAAGTTAAAGTTGTTTCGCCCCGGTGGAGGGCCTGGAGGAAAGGAGGGTGCAGTGTTGCGGTTTTAGAACCCCTCACTTGTAAATACTTGTAAATAATAACTCTTGTAAATATCCTATCATTGAATAAGGTCGCACCCATAGTTAGTCCACAAGCAACACGTAGGACACCATAGGAACTTTCAGTTATTTCCTTAGTATGTGTATCAGATAAGGCTGTGTTCCCAATAGTTGAATCTGCGTTGCATTAATCAATTAACATAGGTCCTTTTCAATTCCATTCATTTTGCGGCTTGACTCTCTCCAAATTGTGGCACGCGCCTCTGCTCGCCCAGCAGCGTTCGCTACCTGGCTCAAAACGCCATTGCGCACGCGGTCAAGCTGGAGAAGAAGGGCGGAGTGCCGGGAGGAGGCGTGGCCCCCTGTCAACTCGTCATCAAAGGTGGAGCCAGCGAGCCCTCGCCAACCAACCAGGGCTGAGGTGAGCTCGCTGGTGGGCGTAGCCCTATGAAGCGCGGCTTAATCGACGCCCGCGTTATATAATGGCGAGCGGAAAGCCCTTTCACGGACTGTGGATGGGGGACTGAAGCTGCGCCACGCTCTCGTACGAACTGAGTGCTGGGACTCGCAAGGACTTCTTGGGATTCGGATTCGCATGGCCTTGGTGAAAGAGCGCACTGAGTAACATCTGCGCGAGGGTACCCTCTGATATACGAACAGTACGAAAGAGAGAGAGAGTTGAGAGTACAAGTATTACGTACGCATCCCAGTTTCCCCTGCAATATTCTTAAGGTCCGGTCGCGCGCAAACAACACGAAGGCGCCTACCATTCTTCGCCGCGGGACTGGAGCTTGGACCGAGGCCGGATCTCGTCGCCTGGAACCATCTACTTGGACCTTCCTCTCCTATCACTACCCTCCCGTGTAAGTCTGTATGTTCGTCCTGGGGTTAAGTAAGACTGTATAGGTAAGGTTGCCCTGTGTCCTGCTTCTTCTTCCTTTGTACATTCTTCCCTTTCGTTTCCTCTTTAATTGTTGTAATAAATCCTGTGTTCTTCCTTACCCTTTTGGTTTCTTCTCCATTCGATCGCTTTAGTCTTTTCTCTCCATTGTGTACCGGCGGCACGATTTGGCCAACCACTCAGGATCGGGTTTAGTTCCTTTGTTAATGGCTCGAGCTTCGGATTGCTAACCGCTCGGCAATTTCCATCTGGTCCGCGGTCCGAGCGGGAATTATCTCCCTGCTTTGCGGTCGGATTGGCACTCAGGTATTTGGGACTCCATTGACCAATCACCCTGGCCAATCTCGACCGGAAAGGAGCGTTATAATTTCCAGGATCGGGGGACGGCCAGCTTAAAAGACAAGGGGATTAACCCCCCCCCCCTTGGTAAGGGGAGCGCCGACCCCCGAATCCGCAACAATATATATATACACACAGTCTCGTGAAAAAGTAAGTACACCCAATGTAAAGTTTTGACTTTTTCAACATATTTCAACATACAGCTATTTGATCTTCATTTCAACAATATTGATAGATAAAGGTGATATAATATAAGAAATATCATGAAACATTTACATTTTGTAGTCCATTGTATAATTTAAATAAACATAACTGCAAATTTCGCATGTGGAAAAAGTAAGTACACCCCTACATTTATCACAACTTCAAATATCTAAAATTAGAATCAGGTGCACCAGCTCAGGTGCAAATGATTAGAACATCGTTAGAGAGGATCTTGGAGGAACCTGTCTTATTTAAACCTCAGAAATTTAGTTTGGTTTGCTCTTTGTTGTTGAAGTGTGCGGCGTCACCATGCCTAGATTAAAAGAGCTCTATGAGGCCTTCAGAAAGAAGGTTATAGATGCCCACGAGTCTGGGAAGGGATTTAAAAAGATCTCCAAACAATTTGAAATCAATCATTCGACTTTTCGGAAGATCATCTACAAGTGGAGAAGATTCCAAACAACTGCCAACTTGTTCAGGCCAGGCCACCGCAGCAAGTTCATCCCAAAAGCAGACCGCAAGATGCTGAAAGAAGTCTCTAAGAACCCCAGAATGTCATCACGGGACCTACAGGTAGCTCTTGCCACTGTTGATGTCAAAGTGCACGAGTCTACCATAAGAAAGAGGCTGCACAAATTTGATCTACATGGGAGGTGTGCCAGGAGGAAACCTTTGCTGTCCAGAAAGAACATCATGGCAAGACGAAAGTTTGCCAATGAACACCTAGGCAAAAACCAGCACTTTTAGAACAATGTGCTCTGGACAGATGAGTCAAAGGTAGAGCTATTTGGCCACAGTACCAGAATACATGTTTGGCGAAAACCAAAGACAGCATTTGACCACAAGAACCTGATACCAACTGTAAAGCATGGTGGTGGAAATATTATGGTTTGGGGCAGCTTTGCTGCATCAGCGCCTGGGCAGCTCACCATCATAGAATCCACTATGAATTCTTCATTGTACCAGAGGGTGCTTGAGGATAATGTGAGGCCATCTGTCGGAGAGTTGAAGCTCAACCGAAGGTGGACCTTGCAACGTGACAATGACCCTAAACATACCAGTAAATCCACCAAGGAATGGCTGAAAAGAAAGAAATGGAGGGTTCTGGAATGGCCAAGTCAAAGCCCGGATCAAAATCCCATCGAGATATTGTGGGGGGATTTGAAACGAGCCGTGCATGCAAGAAACCCCTCAAACATCGCACAGCTGAAAGAATTCTGCATGGAGGAGTGGGCAAAAATTTCTCCCAGTCGATGTCAGTGACTGGTAGACAGTTATAAGAATCGCCTACTTGAGGTTGTTTCTGCCAAAGGGGGCAATACCACCTATTAGTGCCAAGCGTGTACTTACTTTTTCTACATGCAAAATTTGCATTTATGTTTATTTAAATTATACAATGGACTACAAAATGTAAATGTTGCATGATATTTGTTATATTATATCACCTTTATCTATCAATATTGTTGAAATGAAGATCAAATAGCTGTATGTTGAAAAAGTCAAAACTTTACATGGGGGTGTGCTTACTTTTTCACGTGACTGTATTAGAAAGTTTTTGTGTGTTTGTCTGCGCAAGCTAATCTCCTGAATGGTGGAAGATAGGAGGAAACCTCCAATAAAAAAATGTCGGGACGGGCCCCGGGAAGGTTTTAGACGGTGGCGAGACCGGTCGAGGCCCACCTAGGCCGGGCCGGGCCCATTTTGCAATTAAAAGGCGAGCTGAATTATAGTAGTCAATCTTCTACGGCCACGAGTAAAAGCTGAATTATAGTAGTAAATTCATTCAAAAAGAACTAAAACTGTCGGGACGGGCCCCGGGAAGGTTATAGGCTCGGTGGCGAGGCCGCCTCGGCCGGCCTGGGCCAATTTCGCAATTAAAAGCTGAGCTGAATTATAGTAGTAAATTCATTCAAAAAGAACCCGGGCAACGCCGGGTGCTTTCGGCGAGTACCATATAAAACGGTATAAAATATGGCAGTTTAGTATAGTTGCTTATGCAAGCACTCCATTCCATACTGTTGATAAAGAATGGCCGGCTTTGCAAGCGCTAGCTATCTGCTTGGTAACTGAACACAGCCCTGAATGACTTACCTGCAGCAATCAGTGTCACTACACAATAATTGGTTTATTATATTCTAAAAGTACAGTTTAAAAGAGGTAACCAACACTCATTGATAAAAGCCAGTTTCCCTCCCACCCCCCCCCCCCCTTTTTATATTTCAAGTCAAACTATTTATTTAGGATATCCTTATACCAATGCAGGTTCATCTTTACCTCTGCTGTCTCTTAGCAGCAGAAAAAAAAAATCAAACACAACAGCCACATTGTCATTAATTTAATGCATGGCATGGTCTCCTGGGAAAGGTAGCGGTAGCAAACAGCGTGGATAAGTTTAAATGGGATTGATAGAGGTACCTGGATGCATTCGAGATAGAGGGGTATGGCGATATTAGCTTGGGAATGTGTGGAATCTGGGTGGGTGATACCAGGATTGGTACTGGTCAAGCATGATGGGCCTAATGCCCTCCTCTTGTGCCACAGTTCCTTGAGTAATATCGAAAGCACACATAATTGATACCACAAAAGACAGTGTTGAGAGATGTTGCTTTACTTGGCAAGCAAATAAGCCCAGCTGGTTCATTTAACATCTTGCAGTGAGGCTTGGTCTGTATTCATATAATCTCAGGTTATTTATAACAGAGAGATATCCGAGTTGCACTGATGTCATCGAAAACGC
Organism: Myxine glutinosa; assembly: GCF_964187855.1. Classification (NCBI taxonomy): domain Eukaryota; kingdom Metazoa; phylum Chordata; class Myxini; order Myxiniformes; family Myxinidae; genus Myxine; species Myxine glutinosa. Next base: position 80,521,535 of record NC_136267.1, on the reverse strand, counting down.
TCAAGAAAATTGAGGTAGATCTTCTTCTGAGGTGGTGAAGCAGGCACAAAGTGACCTGCCAGGACAGCACACACAGTGACACAAGAGGCTGGAGAAAAACGACCAGAAATAGGTAAGAATTGCACATTTAGCATTGCACTGTGAACGAAGCAAGCTATCACAATTATAAACAAGAAAGAGAAATTAGATATTGCAGACCTTCACCCAGACTTGTTTTGTGTTGTCTTATAGTATGTATTTTATAGACGTACTCACATTATAATTGTACCGTATCTACTTTATATAGACGTACTCGCATTCCAATTGTATATACTTTATTGAGGTACTCAACCATAATCGATTGAAAAAAAACAAAACATAATGTGTAAAAATTGTAGTCTACGTTGGCAAATTATGCGTGGGCAATATGTGGACGACAACATGTGATCACGTGGACAAATAAACAACACAGACAGACAGACAAACAAACAAACGGACCCAAATACAACCTTCTCCTCTGGCGAGGGTAGCCAAAATGGCACTCGGCAAAGCACATACCTCCGCCAGGCTGAACAGTTTATGTTTTGTATCCCACTGATAGGCCCGATCTGGATTCCGACCTGAACCAAAATCTAATCTGCTTGTTCTTGTCACCTAACCAGCTCGTCCACCAAGTTTTGTCATAACTTGGCCACAACGTTTTGAGACACTGCTATATATCATTTTTGGCCCCATCTCTCAATGGTGAAGAATCACTTTAAAATCTTTCAAAAAATTATAGTATCTGGATCCAGATACGAATCTTCACCAAAATCGAATTGATTCGTCCTTGTCACACGCCCAACATGTCCACCAAGTTTCGTCCTAATCCGCCAATCACTGTTCGAGGAATAGATGTGTAATATGAAAGAAAAATGTTGGATGGGTTTTGAAATATCACTTAGTGAAACCAAGTTAGCGAGATGGTTGCCATAGCAATATAATCCAGCCAATCACAGGCATGATATAATCAAATTGTGATAATGTTATGACTATGAGGAATAGATATCTGCAATATGAAAACTAAATGTTCAATGGTTTTTGAAATATCGTTCACACAAAGCTACATGGAGAGATGATCGGTCATGGATGGAGTTAATTTTAATATCCCACCTCCTCTCCCCCTCCCCCATCTTTGATCTTGTTGAGGGGGCGTGGGACAACTAGAACAGCACTCAGGATCCGGGTCTTCACCAAAATGGAAGGGCCTCGGGAGTCTTCACCTTACAGAATCGAAAACTGCTTGCCCAATTTCCCTCAAAATTTGCATAGGTGCTTGGAGTATTCAGGGTCGGATCTTGAGCCTGAAATACCTCCCCACCCCTCATGCTTTTTCACCCTCACGATGGTGGGAGGCCAAGTTGCAATTGTCCCCTGTACATGAGGCTAATAGCATACCTAAACCACCAGTGTTTCATCCGAAGCTGTAACTTTTTGAAAATAAATTAAATAATTCATGAATACAAAAAATTAAATAACTAATTGATTAATCAATAAATCAAAAATATCCTTTATAGCCACATCACCTGTTTACTGTCATGTCCAAATATCAGTTTCCTAGCTCAAAGGATGCCTGAGATATTTCGCAGATGAAAAACAAAATAAATAAGTACTTAATGAATCGATAATAATTAAGTAATTAATCAATTAATTGTTTCATCAAAATTTTTTAAAAAATACTGTTTTTGCTAAAACCCTGGTGTTGGGCTAGCGGCTAGGGTGCCGGCTTAGGATCCTAGGATCCTGGGTTCGAATTCCGGTCGATCGCTGAATTAACGCCAGGGGGGTTGACTCAGCCTGTCATCCTCCCGAGGTCGGCTAATTGAGTACCAGTTCACTGGTAATTCCCTGTTTGTCGTTAAAGGCGGCAAAAAGGGTTGGCGTCAGGAAGGGCATCCGGCCGTAAAACATTGCTTCAAAAAGGGGACCAAAAAAACAACAACAACCACGGTTCCCGAAAAAGGCCAACCCCCGCTTTGCGGGGAAAAATGGCCTCTAAATGTGGTTATTTTTTATTATTATATGAGGCATAATGCAAGTGGTTTAACCAATAACCCGTGCCGGAAGGAGGAGGTATTGAGGGTGGGGAAATGATGACAGACATGGCATGGTGGAAGCGATTCACTGGCTACATTTCGCTACCGAAGGAAGCGGGTATTTCTCGTTTTAGAAAATGTTGGCAAATGTGCTCACCTCCAGAGTGCGTGCACACCACAGGCTCTGTGAAACATTCCAGCAATTCCTCACTCATTTCTGCAACAGAACCTAATAATTTAGAAACTCTTATATAACAGCAATGACAACTGTAAATGACATGGATGAAGTTGGAGATTGCAAAGAGGAACTAAACTTAAATCACTGGAGCAAATTTTTAACTTCACATGATCATGTAAAAAAATGCACCATTAGGCTGGAATTGTAATACATACAGTACAACACCTCGCTTAATGCAGCCCTATATAATGCTGATTCGTTATAGAGCTCCTTCTTCTGGAGAAAATAGTGACCAAAACAATGCCATGTAGGAGTAGGAGCAGAGTAAGAGGGATGACAATTGTTCTTTTTATTGATGTTTGGATTTTGTTAATACTTACTGATGTTGTTATAATAAAAATATATTATGATTGTTAATAAAATAATGTTTACCATCTCTATTATTAGCGCTATTACAGATACCACAATGAAGCCTCGTATACCGCTCATGCATTGGAAATAACACTGTCACTAACACATCAGTAAGACAGATGTTGCTTGGTGGACGAGCTCATAACTTGGCTACATCTGTGCTGTCACTAAAGATAGGCACATGAATGCACTCACTTCTTCAAGGAATATATGCCTTGCCTGGTATCCATAGTTTGAGTGAGACAGTAAGTAGGACCAGCAATCCTGACACCGAGAGTGTAAGATGGTTCCGGGCACCACTTTAACGCTCCGAAGCCCGAACGGTAGTACTACCCTTGGCGGTTGCTGTCTGCAACCTACTACCGAAGAAACCGGTCCAACCGGACGGGTGTTATTTAGGAGACCCCATCTCCTTACTGGATGGCCATGAGCTCGCTGAGGGAGCTTGTGAACTGTCCAATTATAATCTATTTGGGCATTGAAGTGATGGCCCTCATTTCAAAACTAGTGGTGGTGGGTGGTAGTTCGTACGCAGCCTGTGGCTGCTTCACTCCATCATTTTCTGGGGGCGCCAATGTGCAGCTGAAGCAATGCCCCCCTTTACCCGTCAGTTAGTACTCATTTTGCAGACATCGGAATGTGACAGGCTGAGTCAACCCACCTGGTGTTAATTCAATGGCATGACAGGGTCTCAAACTGAGGACCCTAAGATCTCAAGCTAGCTACCTTAACCGTTAAGCAAACACCTGGCTTAATCTCAAAACTGATGCCTCAGTGAAACTTTTAAAAGGTAAAAATGGCTCCAACATATAACCCAGGAGACGTCACCTGAGGCTGAACACTCACTGTTACCATCATCATCATGTGAGCGTACCTCTATAGTCTATGCTATCCTGTCAGCCCCGGTATCTTCATTAAAATGTGGGTATGCGAGAGGAATCATTCAAGTTTAAAACGTTCCCCACCACCAGTGCTTGTTTAGGTTTGTTTTGAAGGTATCTACTGCAGTTGCTTCTATGACTTCCTGAAGTAGGCTCTCCCGGTCTGATACTACCCGGTTCCTGAAGAAATTGTTGTTTAAGTCAAGGTGGCATCTGTTCGTGAATAATTTCAAGGAATGCCCCCTTTGTTGGCCTGTACTGCATAAACATAAATAAGTGATCCGGGTCCAGTTTTACGAGTCATTCAGGATCTTGTACAGTACACTGTGATGAGATCCTCTCTCCGCCTCTTGTAGAAAAGTGAGTCAAGGTCCAAGATCTGTAACCATTCTGAATATGGTAAATCTTGCAGTTCTGACATCATCTTTGTTGCCCTCCTTTGCACATTTTTCAACATTCTCTTCATCTGTATTCCAAGTAAGATGCCATAGAATATTCCCATATTCTAAGTGGGGTCTTATCAATGTTTTGAACAGGAGAGGTAGTGTTCTTATATTCAGTCTGGCAAAAGTTTGCTCCATGATTCCGAGAAGCTGGTAAGCTTTTATAACTGCAGTCTGAATATGCTCGTGAAACTTTACTTCTGTGTCGATCAATACACCTAGATCCTTTTCCTGGAATTCAGATCCCTTAATTTGATACACAGCTTTGTCACTATTTATTCTGTATAGCACTTTGCACTTACTCTGGTTGAAGGGCAGCTGCCATTGTTCGGACCAGTTGCTAAGGCTATTGAGGGTATTCTGTAATGTCGTAGCATGTTGACTTTTATGGAACAGATCCATATAGCTTGGCGTCATGTGTAAAGAGCTGGATGCAGGATTCCACTTTGCACGAGGCATGTCATCAATGAAGATTGCAAACACCGGCCCCAACATATTGCCTTGGGGGATTCCGCTGAGTACACTGGACCAATTTGAGGCAGCTCCATGTGTGACCACTCTGTTATCTGCCTTTCAAGAGGGCCTGGATCCAAGTCAGGACTTCACCTTAAATGTCGTACGCCTCCAGTTTATTCACAAATCTTAAATAGGGGACTGCAACGAAAGCCTTCCTAAAATCCAGGTAAAAGACTTCCACAGGTACTTCTCTGTCCAACGAGCTTGTCCAACATTCGAGCAGAGTTGAAGGCTAAGATAGAGGGAAACTTGAACAAATGGGTGTTGGAAAGAATGGGTGGGGGTGGGGGGGGGGGGGGGGAGGAGAGAGTATGCATGGATAAAGAAGGAAACTCGAAGGAGAGAAAACGTGAAAATTGGAAGAAGGAGTGATATGGGTGGGGTTAACGAAGGTGGAAAAGATCATGGTTTTGGATTGGGGATGATCTGAGACGGCGGTGAACTTCTGTCTTGAAGACCTGAAGGGAAGAATGGGATTGAATAGGATGTAGAAGTTGATTCCAGAGGTGGAAAAAAAAGAGAAACAAATGAGTGGAGGTGAGCAGTGATCCTGGATTTAGGTAGTTTCATCAAAAAGGAGTTGTTGGCAGACCATGTGAACCCTGCAGAAACCTGGGGAGGGGGGGGGGGGGGGGATGGGGGTGGGTATGAATGGGGGTAGATCAGAAATAGCAGATGTTGCAATACCAGAAAGGAGGCAGTAGAGAACAGAGACCACCGACCTGTCTGGGATGGCAAAGCGGTAAGCCCGTAGACTCAGCTTCATTGCGGGAACTCAGACTCAGCCCATAATGTCATTATAAAAAAATAGGCCCTAGTGGACTGACAGTCATCTTTTGAGGTTGTACTTCAGACCTCTGCTGATTTGGGGTGATTCCGCCTGCCCCCACACCCCCTCCCCTATGGGAGCCCCCCTGAAAGAAGACAAATTGAAGCCCGTGTGATTGTGCGGGCTTCTATCTTGTATTCATGTGCAAGTTTCAGAACAATCAGCCAAGTGATGAGGTACGTGTAGCAAAAATAACAAAAGGTTAACGTTCAGACGGACAACTGGGGAGACATCAGGACATCACCCATTTTATAAGTTCATCACTTCAAGAATCGAGATGAGATGACCTAATTAGCTTTTGCCGATGTGCAAAACCACTCAACCTATACACTTCTTGAATGTGGAACAAACCCTCAACATCTCAGGAAGATGGAAGACAACTCCCAAACGTGGCACCCAAGTCCCAATCCATCTGAAAATGCCGTATCTGCTTTCCATCCATTTTAGTAACCGAAGAGCCAAGCAAAAACGTAATATCATCTGCTGTGGCCTGATACATCAACAAAACTCTACCCTGGGGGAGGGGAGTTATTGTGGTGAATGTACTCATCGTCACAAATGGGAGACCCAAATGACCCAAATTGCGACTACTCCTGGCTTACAGACCATATATCACCTTATGAACACATCTCCAACACTTTAATGTCAGGAGGCATTAAAGCACCCCATTCAGTAACTTCTGAAGCCATCAATTGGCTAACCATTTTTAACTTAAATATCTAAGAGAAACACTGCATTTATTTTAGCCATTTGGAAGAAGGTTCTCTCGGTTGCATTTCCCAGTAATTTCTAGGCAACCATATCTTACCCAGGAAGGTCCAGGATTGGCTGTGAAGCATCACCGGCTTTTTCCATTGATTTCTCCCTTAGCTTGAATATGAAGCTCACCACGTGGAATGACGCGGTCAGTATCGCCAAAGATGTGTATACTGGGCAGTGTGATTCCCTTGCTGTAGAGTCTGTTGTGTGGTGATGATCTACTACGGAAACCAGCAACCAAAATAGCAAACTTGAAGGTGAACCGCTGGTCTGACAACAGAAGATGCAAAAGAAGTAAAGCAGATGATGAAGAAAACAAACAAGTATGAACAAGACTTGATAAAGAAAACCATGACAGGGTTGAACAAGGTAAAGCTGTGAGCTGACTGATAATGTAGAGCCCTCACCACATTCCTGCTGGAGACCACAGAGCAGCGAAACAAGTGATGCGCCTTGGCTGAAACCAAGAACACCTGTGAACATGTGACAACTGCCTTTAAAAATCAGTGCGTAATAAGGTAAGTACAGTGTTCATCCTGCTAAAAGAGACAGTAACTTGTTTGTTTTCCCAATCTTTTATGATCATTCTGATTTTTATAAAAAGTAATGCAAGCGTAAAGAATGACAAAACTCATTTACTGCAATAAAAACTAGGAATACAGAATGTTATATACTCCCAAATGATCCATCCAATCTAACAGGCTGGTGCAGCGGTAGCACCCTTACCTTTGAGCTTTCCTATCTGAGATCGATTTCCAACCCAACTATCAACTGATTGGTGCTTCATCGGCAGGGCGTCGCATTCCAAAGTGTACCGTCCCTCCGTCAGATAATATTACCCATATGCCAGCATTATCTTGTACAGATTAAATATTCCACGGTGTCTTTTGATGAAGAGGAGGTGATTGCTAGTGCCTATAGAAAGTCTACACCCCCTTTCCAAATTTTCACCTTTTGTTGCCTTATAGCCTGGTATTGAAATTCATTCATCAGACTTGACGTGGTGGTTGTCAGGACTGCGTGGTGCCACAGAAGTGTTGGTGAAGACCTGCCAATCCAACGGTTGGGAAAATTTTGATTGAGGTAATTTCGTACCACACATGCATGATGCGCAGGTGCCCCATCCTGCTGGAACTAAATCTCATGGGCTAGTCCACGTCGTTCAAGTTCAGGTGTAAGGTAATTCTCCAACATTCTCCAATGCAGATATGTCTGCTGGTTGACCGACGCATCAAAAAACGTAAGGACCAATGAGGTGGTGGGCAGATAACGCCACCCAATCCATAACATGTGGTGGATTGTCTTGCACTTCTTCAACATAATGTAGATTACCATCACTCCAGAAGTAAACATTACAGGGAGATGAACCGAGGTAAACAGCACACTCATCACCAAACATAACCTTTGATATTTTAGGAATTGTATCAAAGTGCTGCAGCAGTCTGTCACAAGATGTCAACCTGTTTTCATGATCTGAAATTTCATGTTTTCATGTTTTTTCATGTTTTCATTTCATGTTTTCAACATCTGACAATTCACAAATGGCAGTTGATTTATATGGTTTATATGGTGAAGGTATTCTTTCATCGTGCGACATAACAATGAACATGAAACACTCAACTCTGCAGAACGTTTCCGTAATGTTTTTTTTTTTGAGAAATGAGCACGGACGTTTTAGTGTTTCGAATTCCCAAATCACAAAATTTTTCCTTCTTCGCTGCGCTTGCTGTCGAGTACACTTCCATTCTGAAATGCCTTTTCTTCAAAAAGATGAAGATTGGATTTTGATGGTGCTGGCTTTCCAAAACACTTCTCAATGTTGTCTTGCACCTGTTTCATCATAATCTTTGTGTTTTTCTTCTCGTGGTAAGAACAACACGGCGATTGTCTCTCTTCCACTGCAAATGGGCTGGTGTCTGCCATCTTGGTTTAATGTATGATTTATACGAGTGAGATACCAGTGCTACGCATGGGTGGGAGGCCAGAAGCAAACAGGCAATGCAGATACGGCGAATGCTAAAGCATAAAACCAATAAATTCCACATTCCTGTAACACCCTCAGTCGAACGTCAGACATGGACAGCAACTTCGTGAAGGACCTCCATGAAAAACGTACCCGTTCGCAAACAAACGGGTACGTTCACATATAGAAACATCGATCGTGGGTCCGTGGCGAATCTGCATATGGCGATCCACGAAGTTCACGTTTGGTAAGTAGAAACCATCACGGCATGTCGTCATTCACTTGAACTCGATATCTCTTTTTTTCATTCCAAACAACATAACTCCAATCACAAATTAATCACAAAATAAGCTTTTAACAATATTGTTAATGTTTCCTTCATTGTAAAAACTATCAAGTCAACAGTTAAAAGGATTTTGAGCCGATAGGTGTTACGGCCTTGCCAAGATCGATGGAGACAGCGATCTGTTAGCGTATACACTGCCCAAATAGCTATGTGGAATTCTCTCATGTAGAGATTAAACCCACGTCGTTTGAACTTTGGCAGAGGTCATTATTTACTTTTAATGGTGTTTATATACGAATCAAAAAGAAGATAATTGGTTTTGGGTCGTCCTTTCGCGATATCTTGTGGGATTGTGAGTTGGAGAGACGACCGTGAAGGTGGGGAGGGGGTTGGCATTCCCTCATGCAGGGATTCAACCCATGTCCTTATAAAAGGTCTTTGTCCGAGGTCACCGAGTGCGATCGGTACAGCCGATCGGTGCAGCCATGCGTGCGGCACCCGGAAAATAACGTTATGCGGGAGTCCAAACCTGAAAATGCTGGAGGCCAAAGCTGAAATTGGAAAAACAATATACCCTATTTTACTCCAGGGGATCCCAGGATTACCCACCCAAAATATCGTTGCGATCGGTTCACCCGTTTTTGCGGTACCTTCGAACGGACGGACGGACAGACAGACAGACGGACATTTGGTGAATTATAGTAAGATTATCTGAAAAAAAGAAAACAGTATAAATACATGGTATTAACAAATCTTGTATAGGCAGCTGAAACCGTGTCCTGGGACTTGTGACTCGCCCTGTAGAGGGTGCATGACCAAAAAGGAGGCTGTAGAAGACAAAGAGACTACCAACCTATCTGCGATGGGAAAGTGATAACCCCATAGACCCAGCTTCATCGCAGGAGATTCCAATGATTTTGAAGGTCTTGGTTTCCACGGGATCACGCTGAGCAAGGTGTGAGGCAGGGGCACCGGCACAAAGGGGAGAGCAGTACTAAATCAAACTCGGGATAAAGCCCTTAAAGGTAAATAAAGTTCAGGTGTGCCAAGGAAGGATTTTACACAAAGGAGGATTCCCAGTCATACTGGCTTTAAAGGTCAACTATGATGTGATTTGCCCAAAAAAGATCATGGCTGACAGCGAGACCCAATAATTGGAATGACTGAACTTCAAGAGGATTGTTAACAAAGTCGACAGGAGTGTTTGCCACACGGTCCTTTCAGAGAGCGACAGTGAGTGTGAGATTTGTCAGCATTGAAAGACATGTTCCAAGTGTTCAACCAGCTCATTATTCTATTAGAGTTTGTAAGTGTACAAGCTTAGACTTTTAACCTTCAGTTTTGGCCACGCATTTTTTTTATTGAGAAATGCCAATATTTATATAATTAACGATTTAAAAAAACCCAAATAGGACATTAAAACGAACCACATGCACTTTAGCCTGAAGACAAGGCAAGGATGCGAAGACCAAATTACAAAGTACATAGTCATAATGAGGCACAGGTCAGACATGAAGAGCTTTACAAATCAGACACACGAAACATGGCCCCTTAAACCAAAAGGTATTGTCTTTCAAAAACACAAGTTCGCTGTTTCTCCTTCCTTTAGGTATCTTTAACAATACAAAATTAGCTCAAAATTCAGAGCCTACAGGGCAATATCAACTTGGGTTGACAAGATGGTGTAGAACTATGCACGCTCACCTCTCAGCTGTCTAGCCTGGGTTTGATTCCCGACCCAGCTATAAACTGTCATCATGGTGTTTCACAGGCAGGGCGATTCATAAATGTGTGTGCCGTCTCGCCGATGGGCGTTAAACAGGCGTCCCGTCTGCCAGCATTCGTTGGTGGACGTTAAATATCCAATGGTGTCCTTTGCAAAGAGTAGGCGAGCTGTCGCCGGCACTGTAGCCAAATTCTCGCCATAACCAGCAGAGGGCACTGCATCAGCGGTGCAGCCGCACCCTCAGCCAATGATGCTACGCCGCAGCCTTGTGCTGCATATGAACGAAGAAGAAGATGATCTACATATACAGTCACGTGAAAAAGTAAGTACACCCCATGTAAAGTTTTGACTTTTTCAACATATTTCAACATACAGCTATTTGATCTTCATTTCAACAATATTGATAGATAAAGGTGATGTAATACAACAAATATCATGAAACATTTACATTTTGTAGTCCATTGTATAATTTAAATAAACATAACTGCAAATTTCGCATGTGGAAAAAGTAAGTACACCCCTACATTTATCACTACTTCAAATACCTAAAATTAGAATCAGGTGCACCAGCTCAGGTGCAAATGATTAGAACATCGTGAGAGAGGATCTTGGAGGTATCTGTCTTATTTAAACCTCAGACATTTAGTTTGGTTTGCTCTTTGTTGTTGAAGTGTGCGGCATCACCATGCCTAGATCAAAAGAGCGCTCTGAGGCCTTCAGAAAGAAGGTTATAGATTCCTACGAGTCTGGGAAGGGATTTAAAAGCGATCTCCAAACAATTTGAAATCAATCATTCGACTGTCTGGAAGATCATCTACAAGTGGAGAAGATTTCAAACAACTGCCAACTTGTTCAGGCCAGGCCGCCCCAGCAAGTTCAGCCCGAGAGCAGACCTCAAGATGCTGAAAGAAGTCTCTAAGAACCCCAGAATATCATCACGGGACCTACAGGTAGCTCTTGCCACTGTTGATGTCAAAGTGCACGAGTCTACCATTAGAAAGAGGCTGCACAAATTTGATCTACATGGGAGGTGTGCGAGGAGGAAACCTTTGCTGTCCAGAAAGAACATCAGGGCAAGACTAAAGTTTGCAAATGAACACCTGGGCAAAGACCAGCACTTCTGGAACAATGTGCTCTGGACAGATGAGTCAAAGGTAGAGCTATTTGGCCACAGTACCAGAAGACATGTTTGGCGAAAACCAAAGACAGCATTTGACCACAAGAACCTGATACCAACTGTAAAGCATGGTGGTGGAAATATTATGGTTTGGGGCAGCTTTGCTGCATCAGGGACTGGGCAGCTCACCATCATAGAATCCACTATGAATTCTTCATTGTACCAGAGGGTGCTTGAGGATAATGTGAGGCCATCTGTCGGAAAGTTGAAGCTCAACCGAAGGTGGACCTTGCAACATGACAATGACCCTAAACATACCAGTAAATCCAACAAGGAATGGCTGAAAAGAAAGAAATGGAGGGTTCTGGAATGGCCAAGTCAAAGCCCGGATCTAAATCCCATCGAGATGTTGTGGGGGGATTTTAAACGAGCTGTGCATGCAAGAAACCCCTCAAACATCGCACAGCTGAAAGAATTCTGCATGGAGGAGTGGGCAAAAATTTCTCCCAGTTGATGTCAGAGACTGGTAGACAGTTAGAAGAAACACCTACTTGAGGTTGTTTCTGCCAAAGGGGGCAATACCTCCTATTAGAGCCAAGGGTGTACTTACTTTTTCCACATGCGAAATTTGCATTTATGTTTATTTAAATTATAGAATGGACTACAAAATGTAAATATTTCATGATATTTGTTATATTATATCACCTTTATCTATCAATATTGTTGAAATGAAGATCAAATAGCTGTATGTTGAAATATGTTGAAAAAGTCAAAACTTTACAAGGGGTGTACTGTACTTACTTTTTCACGTGACTGTATGCTTTACTCACCATAGCATGAAGGGTAATGGGTAGAAAAGTGAAACAGGATACAAAGCACCACACAGTTCTACAATAGACAAAGTATGGTTGACCATGCTGTAGTGTTTGCAGCAATTAATAAGCTTTCTAATTTTGAAGATGCTGGCATGTTAAGCAAATATTTGTAACTGCATGCAACTGTAGTCTATTTTGACATGATACATCGCTTCACTCTTTGTAACAATTAAATCCGTAAAAAGAAAGAAAGAAAAACGAACCATAAAAATGAGGTTAAATATATTTAACATGATCACTTGAGCAGGACACTCATTCTGGCCAAAATAAAAGCATACCATCAAAGGGTCCATGCTCCTTTACAGCACGCCCAACTTCGTCCAGAGACTCCTCAAATCCCTTGCAGATCTCAACATAATCGATAGCACAGAAAGAGTTATCGATCTTGCTGAACCACCAACCACGGACATCTGCACGCAAACACATGCACAAAACATGACGGCTTGGCTTCTCCGCAGCAATGTCTGCCAGTCACATTATTAGAAACGGCCAGGGCAAAAAAGTATATTTGTGATGCAAAAATCTCAAACAGCAACTTCAAGTTTCGAAATGAAAGAAAAAATAAAACAATCGTCAATTACAATTCCGTTGACTGGGACATAAAAGAAATGAAAACAAAACAAAACATCAACTTGAGTAGGAAACCGTGGAAAAGTAACAACAACCAGATGATTGTAGGTACTTATAATTGCAGAAAAACTGATGAAACATACCGGAACATGGGAAATGGCTTGTAGTGGAGAAAGAAATGGACACAAAAAATGTTTTCTTTCGAGAAAAAAACCACCTTTAGAGGCCATTTTTCCCCGCAAGCGGGGGTTGGCCTTTTTCGGGGACCGTGGTTGTTGTTGTTTTTTTGGTCCCCTTTTTGAAGCAATGTTTTACGGCCGGATGCCCTTCCTGCCGCCAACCCTTTTTTTGTCGCCTTTTTACGACAAACAGGGAATTACCAGTGAACTGGTACTCAATTTGCCGACCTCGGAAGGATGACAGGCTGAGTCAACCTCCCTGGCTTTAAAATGTACATTTCGAGATCATCTTTTCTTTTCGAGAAGTTTCTTTCGAGAAATGTACACAAATTAAAGAAGCATCGTAGCCCTGAGAGACAATGATTCCATTGACTCAGCAGAGTGAAGAGATCTTGGCAATCCCAGTAAATGGTGTTAATTCCTTGACCTGAGCCTCTTCTTTATTTTTCTTTTTTTTTTGCAGACCAAGACTCGTGGAGGAGATGCGACACAGAACGAACACACACACACACACACACACACACACGAATACCAGAGTTGACTTTCACACAAACAGTCACTGAGCTTGGGGGAAGTGCCATCGCTTCCCATGCTGGGTACCAGTGACGTCACAACAATGGAGCCGCTTTTCTCACCGCGCTTTGCGGGGCATTTTCCAAGGAGGAATTTCCACCCACCTCTATGGATGCCGATCGATGGGAATTGTCCATGTGCTTAACCATCAAAATTCTGAGCATCAAACACGGAAGCATCACGAAGCATTTTTAAAGTCTTTGGTATGACTCGGAGCCGACGCTCTACCCATTACACCACCAAGTCATTTTTAAGCCTTTGGTATGAATTGACTAGAGTCGGGTTCAAACCTGTGACCTCCCAGACTCAGAGCCGACATTGTAACCATTACGTGACCATGTCTAAATTTATTTTTCTTATTGTCCTCTCCCTAAAACTCATATACCATATTTAATGAGGCACAGGTCAAATAGTCTCCCATACTAGCCGTGGAAACACGACAAAGAAAAAGCAAGCACCCAAACCCCACCAAGCCCACCTGTCTCCTTCTTTGCTTCTTCTCCCTCTGCAACTTCCAATGATGGCACAACATGGGGTGCAGAAATATACACTGAGAAAACACAGCATTACCATACAATGCAAGATGAAGGTATCTCTCACCACAGTCACATCCGTGTGACTTTCAAAGTTCTGTTTTACATAACATTCAAATGTCAAGAATAAACCACTTGAATTATTGTTTTCTGGTCAAGGTCATCCGGTTTGCTTAAATCAACATTGCAATATACTTCCAACGTCCAAAACATATGCCATTCATATGATATGCATAGAAGGCATGCATACCTAAATGGAACCATAAGCCTACATTTCCACTAACTTTATTTCCGGATTTTGCATGAATATTTAATTTGCAGCGCAATGGAATGGAAAGGTTGTTAAACTTTCATGAAATGACATCACATTGTATTGCGTTGCATGACATTATTAATTTAGTGAGGAAATTTTTCACACGAGTAAATAATGAATGGAACATGTAGAGAATTACTTTTGCTATGATACTCGATTAATATAATCAAATAAAAACAAATAACCACTGTAACTATTATTACCACTAAAGTACTGCTACAACTCTACTACTACTTCACCGCTTCTTTAACGGCCTCAATTATTTCCACATAATTGTGGTGTCATCCAAAGAACATTGTTTGGCCCAAGCCTTTCACGAACCGGCTGGCCAGACCTGATGTTTCACTAAATGCGCAGGAATTTGTAATTTGTTCATGGTGTTGGTGACATCTTGCATACGAGTAGACAGTCCACACTCAGCCGAAAGTCCTTCCCATGTGATGCAGTGCGATACATCAATGTGTGTGCCGTCCATTGGATGAAAGTTTATAACTGGTCGAGATTCGAACCCAGGTTAGACCACTGATCTCTATACTAACTGGATTGGAGGCTCAACGCTGACCAATGACACCAGCGTCCGCCATCTTTGTTCCCCCAGAAAGGAATCATGATGACACAGTATTGTGTATTTATTTGTGGCACCCAATTATTTATTTGCTTTAAGATCCGAGTTTGAGCCCGTCATGTTGTTAAATAACATCAGGTGGGTTGACTCGGCCTGTCACCCTTCCGAGGCCAGCGAAATGAGTACCAGCTAGCTTACTGGAAAGAATGAGCCATCCTGCGTTGGTGCGGTGACCCGTTCCGGATTGTGCCGCCTTCGCTGGCCAGCCAATGGAAAACTGTCCCGGCAGCCCTATGGGTCTGAAGATGTGAAAGGAGTGGTTCTTCTTCTTAAACAGTTCAGGAGGTGAGCATGCATACCTCTAGGCTACCCACGGAGGTATATAATATGGAGAGCCAATGACGGCTGTCGGCTGAAGCTAGCGGAAGTTGCTTGTCGGCCATATTGGGAAGCCGATTGTGTCTGCGTCCGTGTTTGTTTAATGCGGACCGTCCGTGTTCAGACGTCTGCGTCTGAGATCTTCGGGGAAGGAACAGGCGAATTTGGTGACACAATGTCTACTAAAATTGCATGATATCGGTGCAGAGGTGGTTTCCTTAACTTGCGATGGACCGTCCGCTCATTTGACAATGTTACGTGAGCTAGGTGCCGACATCACGCCGCAGAATGTGAAACCAACATTTCCCCACCCAGCAAATCCCGAAAAGAAAATTTGTGTTGTACTCGATGCATGTCACATGCTTAAACTTGCAAGAAACTGTCTTGGATCCATGAAAATGATGGAGGATGGCAACAAAAAAGTCATCGCGTGGAAATACATCCAGGCACTCTTTGATCTGCAGAAGAGGGAAGGCTTGCGTCTGGGAAATAAGCTCTCCCGGAAACACATCGAGTGGAAGAGCAATGTCATGAAGGTGGACACAGCTGCTCAGACATTGAGCACTAGTGTGGCAGATGCAATTCGGTTTTGCAGGGACACTTTGCAACTATCAGAATTTCAGGGCAGTGAGGCTACCTGCCAATACATTGAAACATTGGACAAACTGTTTGACATTCTAAATTCTCGCAATCCATTGGCACGAAACTACAAGGCACCACTCATGACATCACGAGAAGGACTTTTCCTGCCATTCCTGGATACTGCCTACAGTTACTTGTCCAACATCAAAAACATGAATGGTCAAGTTATGACCAATACGCGTTTGAAAACCCCCTTCATTGGTTTCATGATCTGCATAGAGAGTGTCAAAATTTTGTATTTCACATATGTCAAACCTGCCTCATCTCCCCTGCGATACCTGCTCACGTACAAAATGAGCCAAGACCACATTGAACTTTTCTTTGGAGCGGTCCGCATTGCATGTGGAAGTGGGAATAACCCAACGGCCCGGCAGTTTGTTGCCGCATATAAGCGCCTCTTGATGCGACATGACATCAAGTCTGCAAGTGGGAACTGTTCTGCACAGGACTCAACCAGAATCCTGAATGCGGCTTCCTTCAAGTGCGTTGCAAAGCAGGCTGTGCCTGACGAGAGTCACGACATGTTGGTGGCCAGACGATACGACCTGGAGCTGAGATCGCCGGCAAAAGAGGACCACGACTATGCGGATATTCCAAATTTTGAGCAACTTTCCATCTTTACAGAGTCATGTGTTGGCTATATTGCCGGCTATGTGGTGAGGATGGTGAGGAAGACTCTGAAGTGTAGCCAATGTCTTTCTGCATTGACCAGTAACAACGAAGAATGGCAAACCACACCAATGTACAGCCTGATTGTTACCAAGAACAGGGGTGGCCTCATAGTTCCCTCGCACAGTGTTGTTCGTGTCTGTGAGGCGACTGAACGCTGTGTCAAGAGGCTCCTGGCTGTAAGCAATGGCAAAATGCCTCGTGAAAGTGGGATAAGAGTGGCAATTTCCACTTCTGTCCTTTCTGAGGTCGGTCGGTCTACATTTGCTTCCTTGGATCGGCACATGTTTGACTGTGAGGCAGACAGCAACCATGTGTTTGCTTTAATACATTCTGTATCACAATCATACAGCAAGATACGTTTCCATCATGTTGTGAGAACACTCGATGATGACATGAAGGAAGAGCGCATCAGGAAAAAATATTGCAAACTGGTCCTGTTTGCTCACCAGTGAGGCAACACCAGAGCAAGCTGAAATATAAGAGCGACCTCATCTCTACATGGTGTGGGTGTGTTTTGTGGGTTAACTGTGAATTGTGTGGGTTAACTACATGACAGCGTTTCATGTCATTTATGTGACTGACTGGGTGTAGAATAAACTCTGGTTATCATTATATCTGCGTGGTTTCTAACATCTCGGTAATAGAAACATACACATCTTAGTTACAATATAATGACTGAATTAAGTAACATCATATAACATGACAACACATCAGATCTTTATATTGAGGAATATTATAGAACAAGCCAAAGAATGGCAAACGACGATGTACCTCAATTTTATAGATTTCTAGAAAGCTTTCGACTCCTTGCCCAGAGAAAGTCTGGGTCATAATGAAGAAATACAGCATACCTGGAAAATTAGTGAACCTTGTAAAAGCCCTTTACCAAGACTTTCAATGTGCGGTCGTCGACCAAGGTGAAACAACAGAATGGTTAAAGGTGAAGACGGGAGTTAAACAGGGGTGTAACATGTCAGGATTCTTATTCCTACTAGTGGGTGATTGGGTCATGAGAAGAACGATAAAGAACACCGAGCGGTAATTTTGGGCACTTTTTTTTCAAACAAGCTCTAAACCATTGGATTCCCCAGGAAAAATGCGTCTGGAATCAACTTCAAACTTAATGAACACCATTTCCTTAAAGAACGGGATTCTGAGCCCGAATATCAGTTCAAATATTAGTATTCTATATTAATTAAATAGTCGGCGGTCCTAAAATTCGCTCCAGCTGCATCATCAGTGCGCCACGCCTTTGCTTTGACAGGCTTACGATCGGCTTCCCAATATGGCCGCCAGACTATTTCCGGTGGCTTCACGGCGGCTAATGCTGCGAGGTGGCCAATTGGCTCTCCATATTATATACCTCCGTGAGGCTACCCTGCTGGGTCATGGAATAGTAAGGCGGCAAACAATTTATTTCATATTATCTTGATATTTAACGGCTCTTGAGTTATGGTTACGGCAAAAAGAGTTATGGCAATCTTGAAAAGTCAAATACAAAAAAAATAATTCACAAGTACTTTATATTTTCTCACAGAAGTGATGATGGACTGTAAACTATGTCTCCTTTGTGGCAAGGTTGAGTCAGACTTAGATTGCCCTGAATCAGAATGGATAACAAATCTCTTTATGTGACCTCACTCCAAAATACATTATATGCACTTGAAGCTCTGTCTGCAGAAGTGGGCTTCAAGGAAGAAGATACAACAACAACATGCATTTTAAAATGCCATTTTCCCTGCTAGAGCGGGGGTTAGCCTTGCGGTCCCCATGACAATCTTCTCCATTTTGCCCTATTTTCTGCATCTCTCCTTGTTAACCCCCTTGCCCGCATTTCTTCTTCCACCATCTTTAGCCAAGTCTTTCTCGGTCTTCCCCATCCTCTACTTCCTTCTACATTCATTTCCATCACTCTTCTCAACCAGTCACTTTCATCCTTCCTCAACACATGACCAAACCATCCCAACATGTTCCTCTTCACAGCACCAATCACAGGCTCTATTCCCATCATCTTTCGCAATTCATCATTTGTCTTCCTCTCTCTCAACGATACTCCGCACAGCGCACATCCGTCGAACCATTCGCATTTCCACCCTTTCCAACCTTCGTTGCTGCTCTACGTTCATTACCCATGTCTCGCTCCCATAAATCATAACACTTCTCACACATGCAGCATACACCTTTCCCTTCAACTTCAACGACACTCCCCTCATCATCAGCACGCCACTCAATTCCCGAAACTTCTTCCATGCACATCTCACTCGAGCAACCGTTGCCGAGTCTGATCCACCTTCTCCATTCAGCATGTCTCCGAGGTAGCAAAATGTTTTCACACCTTCCAGCTTCACGCCGTCTCCAAGATCCAACTCAACATTTCCTCCATCTGCAGCTCCCTCTGTGCACACCTTACATTTGAATGTAGCTACCACACTGGTTAATGACCCTCTCAGACCACTACATTTTTGATGAACCCACTCAGCGCACATTGTACACTGAATGGAGTTCATTCCGACACCCTTCCTACACACAGCACAGGGCCACTTCCCAGTTCTTTCCACCTCACCACATGCTTTACCACTTGCCATCACCTTCGTCTTTCCGATATTCACCTTCAGACCTTTTGTCTCCATACATTCCTTCCACGTGTTCATCTTTTCCTTCAGTCCATCCATACTTTCCGCAATCAACACCAGATCATCTGCATACAACTCCCATGGTAAACCCTCCTTTACGTTCTGAGCCAGCACCTCCATCACAGCTACAAATAGTAGTGGACTTAGTACCGACCCCTGATGCACTCCCACCTTCACCTCAAACTCACCACTGTTCCCGTCCTTCGTCCTTACAGCTGTGCGTGCTCTTTTGTACATTGCCATCACTACTCTGATCAACCATTCCTCCACTCCTAACTTCCTCAATGCCCATGTCAATACTTTGCGTGGAACCCGATCGAATGCTTTCTCCAGATCAACAAACCCAAGAAACAACTTCTTCCTCTTATCCATGTACTTCTCCTGCAACTGCCTCACAATGAAAAGCGCGTCTGTCGTTCCTCTTCCTGGCATGAATCCAAACTGCATTTCGTCGATCTTCACTTTCTTCCTTATCCTCCTCTCCAACACCCTTTCCAATACCTTCATTCCATGCTCCAATAACTTTATCGCTCGGTACGAGCCACACTCCAGAGGGTCACCTTTCCCCTTGTATAGAGGGACGAGGGTACTCAGTTCCCAATCCACTGGAATGCGGCCTTCTTTCACCACCAGATTACAGATCTCTGTCATTCTCTTCACACCCCAACTTCCTGTTGCCTTCAACATATCTCCCACAACTCCCGTCGGCCCTCCCGCTTTTCTAATCTTCATTGCTTTTATCGCTTCCTCAACTTCCTTCTCAGTTATCTTCTCTGCCGGTCCTAAAACTGGGTTACTCTCTATGTTGCCATCCCATTCATTCTCTGTATTCAACAGCATTTCCATATATCTTTTCCATCTTCCTTTAATTCCATCTGGGTCAACAACGATTTGTCCCACTTCATCCTTCAAGCAACTCACCCCCATCACATCACACCTCTCTTTCGCTATCTGCTTTGCAATCCTGAATACTGCTTTCTGACCCTCTTCCGAATCCAAGCGTTCTCCGAACATTTTCCTACATGCCTCCTGCGCCTTTGCTACCTCTTTCTTTGCAGCCTTCCTGGCTGCCTTATAACTTTCATGCTCTGCTGTTTCTGCTCCCGTACCCTTCGCCTTCTGCCACTCCTTGAACTTCTTCCTCTTCTCGTCAATCCTCTTTCCAACTTCATCATCCCACCACCATGTTTCCGAGTGCCTCGCTGGTCCTTTTGTCCATCCACATACCTCACCAACGGCTCCCAACAGACTAGCTTTCATTGACATCCAACCACTTTCAAGCTCAACCACATCATCCTCGACCCTACTCAGCCTCTCTTTTAATGCCTCCCTTACTGTCACCTCTTTCAACCTCCACACCTTCATTCTCGGTTGGTACTTCACCCGCCGAGCTCTCCTCGCACCTTTCACCCTTATGTCGCAGACAACCAAGTGGTGCTGTGAAACAGCCTCCTCCCCCCGGGATCACCTTTGGGTCCCGGAGGTGCCCCCTATCTCGCCTACGCACCATCAGGTAGTCAACGGTTGTCGTCGACCCACCTGACGTGTATGTAACAAGCTTATTATCCTCTTTCTGGAACTGAGTATTACAAATCAACAAATCAGCTCCATCAGCAAACTCCAAAATCCTTTCACCTTCTCCATTTCTCACACCATATCCGTAACCCCCATGAACTCCGTCAAAACCATCCATACTCCTTCCCACATGTCCATTTAGGTCTCTTCCTACCACAACAACTTCCTCATCTTTCACGTTTTCCATCAGCCTCTCTATCGCACACCAGAACTTGTCCTTCTCTTCATCGCTCCGACCAACCTGCGGAGCATATCCCGAGATGACGTTCACTAAGAGCTTTCCAATCATCATTTTCACCATCATCAACCTATCACTCACTCTAGTCACACTCACCACACTGTCTACAAACTCCTCAGAAAACAGGACACCAACACCATTCACGCCCTCCAGGCACCCTTGCCACACAAACTTGTATTTCTGTCCCTGCCTACCCTTCACCATTCTCACACCACTTCCCTTCCATCTCGTCTCTTGCACACAACATATGTCCACTCTTCTTCTGACCAATACTTCCACCACTTCTCCTGATCTCCCTGTCATTGTCCCTACATTCCATGTCCCAAACCTCAGAAACCGATCTCCACTTCGGGCTGTACCCTGCCCACATGTAGTTGTAATTGTCATGGTTCTCTTTTTGAGGCAATGTTTTTATGGCCGGATGCCCTTCCTGATGCCAACCCTCTTAGTCGCCTCTTACGACACGCAGGGATACGGCGTACCTATTCTTATCCAGGGTACACACTGGGAAGGAAGAAGATGCTGCTGTAAATTTTATTAAAATACACTACATGGCCAAAATAATGGTAGAGTGGAATAGTGGATTTGGCTGTTTCAGCCACACCCATTAGTCAGGTATATATAATCAAGCACACAGCCATGCAATCTCCAGAGACAAACATTGGCAGTAGAATGGGCCGCACTGAAGAGCTCAGCATCTTTCAACATGGCACTGTCATAGGATGCCACCTTTCCAACAAGTCAGTTCGTCAAATTTCTGCCCTGCTAGAGCTGCCCTGGTCAACTGTAAGTGCTGTTATTGTGAAGGGGAAATGTCTTGGAGCAGCGACAGCTCAGCCGCAAAGTTGTAGGCTACACAAGCTCACAGAACGGGACCGCCGAGTGCTGAAGCACGCAGCACGTAAAAATCATCTGTCCTCGGTTGCAACACTCACTACCAAGGTCCAAACTGCCTCTGGAAGCAACATCAGCACAACAACTGTTCGTCGGGAGTTTCGTGAAATGGGTTTCTTTGGCCGAGCAGCCGCACACAAGCCTAAGATCACCATGCGCAATGCCAAGCGTCGGCTGGAGTGGTGTAAAGCTCGCCACCATTGGACTCTGGAGCAGTGGAAACGCGTTCTCTGGAGTGATGGATCGTGCTTCACCATCTGGCAGTCTGACGGACGAATCTGGGTTTGGCGGATGCCAGGAGAACGCTACCTGCCCAAATGCATAGTGCCAACTGAAAAGATTGGCAGAGGAGGAATAATGGTCTGGGGCTGTTTCTCATGGTTCGGGCTGGGCCCCTTAGTTCCAGTGAAAGGAAATCTTAACGCTAAAGCATACAATGACATTCTAGACAGTTGTGTGCTTACAACTTTGTGGTAACAGTTTGGGGAAGGCCCTTTCCTGTTTCAGCATGACAATGCCCCCGTGCACAAAGCGAAGTCCATATAGAAATAGTTTGTCGAGATCGGTGTGGAAGAACTTGACTGGCCTGCAGAGAGCCCTGACCTCAACCCCATCGAACACTTTTGGGATGAATTGGAACGCCGACTGCGAGCTAGGCCGAATCACCCTACATCAGCGCCCGACCTCACCAATGCTCTTGTGGCTGAATGGAAGCAAATCCCCACAGCAATGTTCCAACATCTAGTGGAAAGCCTTTCCAGAAGAGTGGAGGCTGTTATAACAACAAAGGGGGGGACCAACTCCATATTAATGCCCATGATTTTGGAATGAGATTTTCGACGAGCACATACGGGTGTGATGTTCGGGTGTCCACATACTTTTGGCCATGTAGTGTATAATTCAGTGATATAAATCATGGCACATTAAATTTGCTATGTCCAAAATGTCCAAGTCCATTGAAGATAGTTTCAGCAAAAAAGAACAAAGATTAAATTGCAATTATGAGGAATTAATGAATGCCAAGAAAGTTCAGGCAGTGCCAAGAATAGTCTCCCATTCGCCGCAATAAAAAAATTAACGAGAAAAGATGAGAAACGTCATGGGTTGATAAAATGAAAGGTCTGTAAAGAGATCTGAAAGTGTAGTTGTAAAGTACAGCTTTTATACTCAAGGAAGTGTGGGTGTTCCATGACACTAGTTTAAAGAGCTTACACACATTACATCAATGATCCCATGACTTGTGTTTCTCATGAGCTATTGAGTGGCAAAAAGGAAAAGTCAAGCTTGAATAGGCAATGGTCACCCATGGATTGAGCACACTTTTCTTTCAAAGGGAAAGAGTTTATCCCCAGGGTGTGTGTAAGAGATATAAAGGAAGTTCAAGGATATCTTTCGACTGCTTTCCCACTAACTTAAAGGAAAGACTGATGGATTACAGTGGTGAACTAGAATGGCACTCTCTGGAGCGCATACCTTCGCTAGGTTAAACAGTTTACGTTTTGTATCCCACAGACAGGCCGGATATGCATCCGGACATTCAACAAAATCGGATCGCTTTATTCTTGTCACCTGCACAACTCTTCCACCAAGCTTCATCGAAATCCGTCCATGACTGTTTGAAATATCGTGCTATGCATCGTTCTGGGCCCTATCTCTCAATTCTCGCAATCCATATTTGGATCTTCACCAAAATTGAATCAATCCTTCCTTGTTGCACGCCCAAAATGTCCACCAAGGTTTCTCCAAATTCATCCAAAACATTTTGAGAAATCCTGCTCAGACAGACAGACAGGCAAACAAACACACAGACAGAGGTGAAAACATAACCTGTGCCTACCTTCGGTGGCGGAGGTAATTCGTGTACATTCACACAAATCAAGGGGATGTCAAAAGACAATGGACAAATAAACAAATTTAAAGAGATTTGAACCTGCGATTATAGTATCATGTACCAAGTAATAACATGGGAGCACCAAATGGGCCACCAAGTTGAGTTCTAGTCGATGGCTTGACTACCTCTCGATTGGAGTGAAAATGTCAAAAAATATGATTACTTCACTTTTGCTTTTCAATATGCATTACATTTGCTTATCAAAAAGTCTTCCACGCATCGTAGCCGAAATAATGTTACTTGTGTGGGTGACAGGGTAGTTATTAAAATGCAAGGCCTTAACATGGACCGCGTGCACAATGCACATGTAGGATAATGATGTTTGCATGAAACAAGAACTGTGTGTTGAGGTTAAGTCGTCCTGTTTTTTATGCTGTTACAAAGTGATGTTGTGCAAGGGAGCGATTAGCAGTTGTGATTATCTAAGTTAAAGAAGTCGTGTGATCGGACCTTCCTGTCGAACCGGTCAAGGGCAGGCAAGGTAAGGTGAGTGAACCCAGAGAGCACATTAAATATGAAATTGCCCCAGCAACAGCACATACATTAGTTCATGTCTCCCTCCTTCAGGCATCTGTGTTGGCCCGAGGGCATGACATCACCACCAGTGCTGTCAATGTCATCACCTGCAGCAGCACCAGGGTAAGATCGTCCCATTGCAGCGACAATGTGGCTCACTGTTGGCTGGATGCGCTGGCAAGGAAAAGCATCGCAATGGGCCAGAGCTATGGGCCGTGACGTTATTGGGCCGACAGCGGAAATTCGCCATCTTTATGGATGAGTTGCATCATGTGAGGGATAAGAGGAGTTGGAATGGGTGAAGGGGCAGCATTGGAGAACCAGAGAAGCAATAGTCTGTCTCTTTTACTTTGGACCGTCAATGGAGGCACGACGTTTAGCTGGGGACACTCCTAGGTATTGCACAGCTGTTCCGGGATCCATGCATGGCACATGCCTGCCCTACCCTGCTCTTGAATGCTGTTCGCTTAGAGACGTTTGAGCTTACTAAGATTCCATGCCTGGTGTGTATGTGTTTTCAGGCCCATATATTCTTATTGTAATACAATATACAGTCACATGAAAAAATAAGTACACCCCATGTAAGGTTTTGACTTTTTCAACATATTTCAACATACAGCTATTTGATCTTCATTTCAACAACATTGATAGATAAAGGTGATATAATATAACAAATATCATGAAACATTTACATTTTGTAGTCCATTGTATAATTTAAATAAACCTAAATGCAAATTTTGCATGTGGAAAAAGTAAGTACACCCCTACATTTATCACTACTTCAAATACCTAAAATTAGAATCAGGTGCACCAGCTCAGGTGCAAATGATTAGTACATCGATAGAGAGGATCTTGGAGGAACCTGTCTTATTTAAACCTCAGACATTTAGTTTGGTTTGCTCTTTGTTGTTGAAGTGTGCGACGTCACCATGCCTAGATCAAAAGAGCTCTCTGAGGCCTTCAGAAAGAAGGTCATAGATGCCTACACGAGTCTGGGAAGGGATTTAAAAAGATCTCCAAACAATTTGAAATCAATCATTCGACTGTCCGGAAGATCATCTACAAGTGGAGAAGATTCCAAACAACTGCCAACTGCCAACTGTGAAGGAAATCTCAGTTCCTTCCACCAAGCTCGGAACAAGTGTGTGTCTACCCTCAGGAGTGCCAGGAAGCACTATCTCTCCTCACTCAAGAATGAACTCTCAAACCTGTCTCCTTCCTCCAAATCCTGGTGGCGTCTGGTCAAATCCGTTTCTAGTGTTTGTTCCCCCTCCATCCCCTACCTTACCTCAAATGGCCACACAGTTGACATCGCACATGACAAAGCCGAATGCCTCAACTCTGTGTTCGCCTCAAAATCCTTAGTCCCAAACCCATCTCTCTCTGTTCCCACCTTTCCCAGTCGAACCCAACTGCTCCTGGACTCTGTGTCCTTCTCTCCTGACAAGGTGGAGGAGTTTTTGTCAAACCTCGACTCTGATTCTGCAACTGGACCAGACGGCATCAGCCCACGGGTCCTAAAATCCTGCTCTGCCGCTCTATCTCACCCTCTCTCTGTTCTTTTCACCCTATCTTTTGCTCAAGGTCATCTGCCAGCATCCTGGAAATCAGCTAACATTACCGCTTTACACAAAAAAGGTGCAAAAACAGATCCTTGCAACTACAGACCAATCAGCCTGCTCCCAATTATCAGCAAAGTCATGGAATCCATCATTGCTTCGGATATGAAATCTTTCCTCTTCTCCAATGGCTTGATCTCTGATCATCAATTTGGTTTCAGACCAGGTCACTCTACTCTGGACATGCTGCTTCTGCTGTCTCAACAATGGATGGAGGTCCTCAATGCCAAACAGGAAATCAGAGCTGTCTCCCTTGACATATCAAGGGCCTTTGATACGGTCTGGCACCCAGCTCTGCTCACCAAACTCTCCTCCTATGGTATCCATGGAAATCTCCATGCATGGCTTGCGGACTTCCTCTCTGGTCGTAGTCAACGTGTGGCCCTGAATGGATTTCTCTCATCTCCCCTTCCTGTTCAGGCTGGAGTTCCCCAAGGAAGTGTGCTGGGCCCTGTGCTTTTTCTGGTCTTTATCAATGATCTCTCTGACTCTCTGGAAAATCCTCTCTATCTCTTTGCTGATGACTCCACTCTCTGCCGCTCCATTCCTCTTCCCTCAGATCGGCAGTCTGCAGCCTCCTCACTCTCTGAAGACCTGGACAAAATCACAGACTGGTCAAACAAGTGGAACATGTCTTTCAATCCTGACAAATCTCACTCTCTTACTATGTCTCTCCGAAAAGATCGACTGGACAACCCTCCCATCTACTTTCTCAACAATCCTCTCCAAGAAGTTCTGTCACTCAAGCTTTTGGGTCTCACTATCTGCCATGATCTTTCTTGGGAAAACCACATTTCCAAGCTGGCCTCCAAAGCCAGTCGCCGACTGGGCATCCTCCGTCGTGCGAAGTCCTTCCTCGGCACACCTGAGCTCCTCACCACATACAAGGCTTTCATCCGCAGCTCAATGGAATACTGTTCTCCCCTATGGGCTGGTGCTCCTGCCTCACACCTGGCTCGGCTTCACGCTGTTGAATCCAAAGCTTTCAAAATCATTGGAATCTCCCGCGATGAAGCTATCTCTGAGGGCCTTTCACTCACTCACCGCAGGCAGGTAGGTGGCCTTTCTGTCTTCTACCGACTCCTCTCCGGCCTTGCTCCCCCAGCTCTCTCTGTGCTCTGTCCCCCAAATATTCCTACAGGTCGCACAAGATCTGCCAGCAACCCTCTGATGGTTAAACTGCCGAAATCTCGGCTCTCTGCTCACCTTCACTCTTTCATTCCTCTTTTCTCCCGCCTGTGGAACAAACTCCCACACTCCCTTCAATCCCTCTCCTCCCTCCAGGTCTTTAAAACAGCTGTTCACCACCATCTCTTATCTTCCCCCATCCATAACCTTGATCTTTTCTACCCCCACTAATTCACCCCAGATCCACCTTGTTTGAAATTCCAACTTCTTTCCTGGAAATCCTGGCAGTGTCCATATGTTTATACCTCTCCCACCCCCCCCCCCCCCTTCACATGCCTCCCCCCAAAGCCCTCTCCCTCCCACAGATCTCTCGATGTCTCCATGTCTCTCGGTCCCTGCTCTCAAATGTTGTGTTTGTGTCCTTCCCCCTCTCTCCCCATCTTGTCTACCGCTCCCGATGTTATTTGTTTTATGTGTCTGTTTGTCTTTCTGTGTGATTAATGTTCGCTCTTTCACGAGCCTCGATCTTGTATACAAAAAGAAAAAAAAAAAAAAGAAAAAAAAAAAAACTTGTTCCGGCCAGGCCGCCCCAGCAAGTTCAGCCCGAGAGCAGAACGCAAGATGCTGAAAGAAGTCTCTAAGAACCCCAGAATGTCATCACGGGACCTACAGGTAGCTCTTGCCACTGTTGATGTCAAAGTGCACGAGTCTTCCATTAGAAAGAGGCTGCACACATTTGATCTACATGGGAGGAGTGCCAGGAGGAAACCTTTGCTGTCCAGAAAGAACATCAGGGCAAGACTAAAGTTTGCCAATGAACACTGAGGCAAAGACCAGCACTTCTGGAACAATGTGCTCTGGACAGTTGAGTCAAAGGTAGAGCTATTTGGCCACAGTACCAGAGAAGACATGTTTGGCGAAAACCAAAGACAGCATTTGACGACAAGAACCTGATACCAACTGTAAAGCATGGTGGTGGAAATATTATGGTTTGGGGCAGCTTTGCTGCATCAGGGCCTGGGCAGCTCACCATCATAGAATCCACTATGAATTCTTCATTGTACCAGATAATAATAATAATAATAATGCATTTATTTTATATAGCGCTTTTCAGGAAGCCCAAAGACGCTTTGACAGAGTGCAAAACATAACGCATAGCAAAACATAAAGACAATTGCAAAAAAAGAAGAATCAATAGGGAAATATTCAAAGCACAAAGGAGGGAGAAGGAGAGGAGATAGTCAGGGGTTAGATGCTGTGGGTTAAATGTTGAATGCAGTGTTGAACAGGTGGGTCTTGAGTGATGTTTTGAATGTGGTGAGTGAGGAGGAGTCTCTGATGGTGTGAGGTAGCGAGTTCCAGAGGGTGGGAGCAGCGATGGAGAAGGCCCTGTCCCCCCAGGATCTAAATTTGGTCTGGATGGGGGGGGTCAGGAGGATGGTACCAGCAGAGCGGAGGTTGCGGGTGGGAGTGTGTCTGGAGAGGAGGTCAGCCAGGTAGGATGGGGCCAGGTTATGGAGGGCTTTGTAGGTCAAGAGGAGGATTTTGTACTGGATTCTCTGGGAGATGGGGAGCCAGTGAAGCTTGTAAAGGACGGGGGTGATGTGGTCACGGGTCCGGGAATGGGTGAGTAGACGGGCAGCGGAGTTCTGAATGTATTGGAGTTTATTGGTGATTGTTGAGGGTGAACCATAAAGGAGGCTATTGCAGTAGTCCAGACGGGAAGTGATGAAGGCGTGGATGAGGGTTTCTGCAGCCACAGAGGAGAGGGATGGACGGAGACGGGCGATGTTTTTCAGGTGGAAGAAGGCTGTCTTTGTGATCTGTTTAGTGTATTTGTCGAAGGAGAGGGTTTGGTCAAAGATGATGCCAAGATTCCGGATGTGAGGGGAGGTGGACACTGGGAAACCGTCGATGTTGAGGGCAAAGTTATGGGTGGACTTGGTGAGCGTTTTTGGGCCTCCTTTATGGTTTATGATGGTGGTACCAGAGGGTGCCTGAGGATAATGTGAGGCCATCTGTCGGAAAGTTGAAGCTCAACGGAAGGTGGACCTTGCAACATGACAATGACCCTAAACATACCAGTAAATCCACCACGGAATGGCTGAAAAGAAAGAGATGGAGGGTTCTGGAATGGCCACGTCAAAGCCCGGATCTAAATCCCATCGAGATGTTGTGGGGGGATTTGAAACGAGCTGTGCATGCAAGAAACCCCTCAAACATCGCACAGCTGAAAGAATTCTGCATGGAGGAGTGGGCAAAAATTTCTCCCAGTCGATGTCAGAGACTGGTCGACAGTTATAAGAAACGCCGACTTGAGGTTGTTTCTGCCAAAGGGGGCAATACCACCTATTAGAGCCAAGGGTGTACTTACTCTTTCCACATGCGAAATTTGCATTTATGTTTATTTAAATTATTCAATGGACTACAAAATGTAAATGTTTCATGATATCTGTTATATTATATCACCTTTATCTATCAATATTGTTGAAATGAAGATCAAATAGCTGTATGTTGAAATATGTTGAAAAAGTCAAAACTTTACATGGGGTGTACTTACTTTTTCACGTGACTGTAAGGGTTTATTTATTTATTATTTTTGTCTTTCATCATGTGTCTCTCATCTTGCTAGTTCTGTCCAAAAGTGTGTCTCATGCCTGAGTCTATTGTTCAATAAATCCATAAAATCACATATCAAGTTAAAATCCTGATAACCGGAGTTAGCCGACACTTGGAAAAGGATTGCACGCTTAAAGTGAACGACCAAACTGAGCTCCAAACTCAGTTCTTGAGGCATGACCTCGGCATGTGCATTTTCCTACCACGTGCTATTCCCTGCTCCAGGATGGGGAGCATCCACACAACAATATTTTATAACAGGAGATAATGGGTGCTGGTGGTGGTGGTGTCATGGTGGTGGTGGTGGTAGTGGTGAAGACCCAAAGGACCTATGACGGGATATGAGTGCTCACAATAAGTTGTGGACATTTCTAAGGCTGTAACTAATCATGGAACAACCTTTAGAGGCCATTTTTCCCCACATAGCAGGGGTTGGCCTTTTCCAGGCACCGTGGTCCCCTTTTTGAAGCAATGTTTTATGGCCGGATGCCCTTCCTGCCACCAACCCTGTTAGTCGCCTCTTGCAACACACAGGGAAATACCAGTGAACTGGTACTCAATTTGCCGACCTCGGAAGGATGACAGGCTGTCAACACCCCTGGTGTTAACTCAGCGATAAGACCGGGATTCGAACCCAGGATCCTAGGATCCCAAGCCGACACCCTAACCGCTAAGCCAACACCAGGCTTTCCCGGATCCCGGAACAGCTGTGCATTAGCTGTAACTAATCATGGACAGGTCATAATTCCATCCAAGAGTGCAGACGTTCCCCAGAGCAGCATTGGGAATCAAACCCATACCAGTGAGGGCAATGCAACAGCGCTTTGCCTATTCAACTACTGAGCCACAAAAACCCACCAAACTCTGCAGACTTCTTCAAAATCTTCCGAAGAGATCCCGTACGCTCTCGAAAAGTCTGTGCATTTTGCCTGTGGGATCAAATCATTTAAATGTGGCATTCATGTTTCAATTATTTCTCAGAAGAAAAGACGAAGCAAACTTAATTACTGGAAATAGCTGGTTTATTATAAGTGCCATGTCTCCAATTATGCAGAACAAAAATAAAGCAAGAACAAAAGCTTACATTAAAACACCAGTCAAGCAATGTGGGCGTTTATCAAAGCAGATGTTACAACTTCTCAATATTTAACCACGAGTACAGCAGTAAT
The DNA here is from genome assembly GCF_964187855.1 of Myxine glutinosa. NCBI lineage: Eukaryota > Metazoa > Chordata > Myxini > Myxiniformes > Myxinidae > Myxine > Myxine glutinosa. The sequence goes on along the minus strand of NC_136267.1, from coordinate 80,490,790 downwards.
CGTTGCATATTGTACTTGCAAATGCAACTCAATTATTACTTGCAAAATCGAAGATTTTTCAAGTATATTGGTCGGTTGCGTTTGTTACTCTGTCTGTCTGTTTCTCTGTCTGTCTGTTTCTCTGTCTGTTTGTCACTCGCCTACAGTTCACAATTCTACACCGATCATCATGAAACTTCACCAAGTTGTAGAGGTCGTCACAATTGAGAAGCCTATTGATTTTGAGGTCAAAGGTCATCTGGAGATCGAATTTCTAAAATTGCCATTTTTCATCCGATCGACTTGAAAATTGAATGTTCAGCATTTGTATATCGAGTCGCTAAATTGGGAAACCAACTATTTTTGAGGTCAAAATGTCAAAAGTCAACTCAAGGTCAAACTTCTAAAACCATCAATTTTCATCTGAAAAATCGTCACTTTTCATCCTATTGACCTGAGCTTTGATCAATATCGTCAATTTTAATCTTTAGGAAATGGACAATGTGCTGGATCAATGGAAACCTTTTTTGGGGGAGAGTTGTGCACTGTGGACAAAATATTTCAAAAAGTTGTGGACAGATCTCAGGACAAAAAGCTGTGGATTAGGACCTTGCAGGTGAATAGGATTTCGGGTGTACCATGGAATGATATTGTATGGACGGAGGATGCCCAGTCGGCAGCTGGCTTTGGAGGCCAACTTTGAAATGTGCTTTTCGCAGGAAAGATCATAGCTGTTAGTGGTGCCCAGGAGTTCGAGTGGCTGAACTTCCTCAAGAGGATCGTTAACAAAAGTAGATAGGAGGGTTTGCCAGAACAGACCTTTTGGAGAGAGACAGACACACGACACACAGACACAGACACAGAGAGAGAGAGAGAGAGAGAGAGAGAGAGAGAGAGAGAGAGAAAGAGAGAGAGAGAGAGAGAGAGACATTGTCTGAATTCAAAGATATATTCCAAGTGTTTGTCCAGCAAGTGATTTTTGTCATGATCTGAAGAGAGGGAAGAGGCTGCAGTCTGCCTGTCTGAAGGATGAGTGATGTCACGGCAGAGGGTGGAGTCATCAGCAAATAGATAAAGGGGGTTTTCCAGAGACAGAGAGATCATTGATGAAGATTAGGAATAGAGACCATGCGATTGTATATATGTGAGTTGTGTAAATAAAACTGTTTGTTTTCTGTAAATGTGGTACATTCTGTTTACCAATGCGGTGCCATATGGTGGTGCAGAGATTTATGCAATAAGGCATCATGCAATGAGGTAAGCTCGGCCTCCTTAATCACTGTAGATAGTATTGTGACTCAGCAGGAGCCTCGCTCGAACCTGCGGCTCCACCAGGCGGCAGTGTGACACATACGCCCAATCGCTTGCTCAGGACCGGTGGGGTTGGCTGGCGCTTCTGTCACACGAACACGGATCACAGATTAGGACTGGAGTTATCCGGACTGACTTTGACCGCAGTGTTTGACAATGAAGAACAGAACCATACTGCACAGGATAGAACCATCTGCGAAATGGAAAACGTTTGTGCGTCCAAGGTGGTGGATAGATTATTGAAATACAGTCACGTGAAAAAGGAGGTACACCCCATGTAAAGTTTTGACTTTTTCAACATATTTCAACATACAGCTATTTGATCTTCATTTCAACAATATTGATAGATAAAGGTGATATAATATAACAAATATCATGAAACATTTTCATTTTGTCGTCCATTTTGGTTTCTGAGACCAAATAATTTTTTTTTTGTTTGTCTGGTTGATTTGTTTGTGAAATAAATGTTAGCTCTTTCACGAGCCTCGATTCAGTATACAAAAAAAAAAAAAAAAAAAAAAAAAAATTGTATAATTTAAATTAACATAAATGCAAATTTCGCATGTGGACAAAGTAAGTACAACCCATTAAATGTTTTTAAAAATCTTTTCAACATATGTGGACATATCAATATTTGATCTTCATTGAAACAGTATCTATAGATAGAGGTGATCTAATTGAACAAAAAACAATGACAAATTGACTTTGCAATAATTTATTCAACAAAAAATTGTTGCACAGCATGCACAATTGCATGCACAGCTCGTTTCAAATCCCCCCACAACATCTCGATGGGATTTAGATCCAGGCTTTGACGTGGCCATTCCAGAACCCTCCATTTATTTCTTTTCAGCCATTCCTTGGTGGATTTACTGGTATGTTTAGAGTCATTGTCATGTTGCAAGGTACACCTTCGGTTGAGCTTCAACTTTCCGACAGATGGCCTCACATTATCCTCAAGCACCCTCTTGTACAATGAAGAATTCATAGTGGATTATATGATGGTGAGCTGCCCAGGCCCTGATGCAGCAAAGCTGCCCCAAACCATAATATTTCCACCACCATGCTTTACAGTTGGTATCAGGTTCTTGTGGTCAAATGCTGTCTTTGGTTTTCGCCAAACATGTCTTCTGGTACTGTGGCCAAATAGCTCTACCTTTGACTTATCTGTCCAGAGCACATTGTTCCAGAAGTGCTTGTCTTTGCCGAGGTGTTCATTGGCAAACTTTAGTCTTGCCCTGATGTTCTTTCTGGACAGCAAAGGTTTCCTCCTGGCACACCTCCCATGTAGATCAAATTTGTGCAGCCTCTTTCTAATGGTAGACTCGTGCACTTTGACGTCAACAGTGGCAAGAGCTACCTGTAGGTCCCGTGATGACATTCTGGGGTTCTTAGAGACTTCTTTCAGCATCTTGCGGTCTGCTCTCGGGGTGAACTTGCTGGGGCGGCCTGGCCTGAACAAGATGTCAGTTGTTTGGAATCTTCTCCACTTGTAGATGATCTTCCGGACAGTCAAAATATTGATTTCAAATTGTTTGGAGATCCTTTTAAATCCCTTCCCAGACTCGTAGGCATCTATAACCTTCTTTCTGAAGGCCTCAGAGAGCTCTTTTGATCTAGGCATGGTGACGCCACACACTTCAACAACAAAGAGCAAACCAAACGAAATGTCTGAGGTTTAAATAAGACAGGTTCCTCCAAGATCCTCTCTGACGATGTTCGAATCATTTGAACCTGAGCTGGTGCACCTGATTCTAATTTTAGGTATTTGAAGTAGTGATAAATGTAGGGGTGTACTTACTTTTTCCACATGCGAAATTTGCATTTATGTTTATTTAAATTATACAATGGACTACAAAATGTAAATGTTTCATGATATTTGTCATATTATATCACCTTTATCTATCAATATTGTTGAAATGAAGATCAAATAGCTGTATGTTGAAATATGTTGAAAAAGTCAAAACTTTACATGGGGTGTACTTACTTTTTCACGTGACTGTAAACCAGGACAATTATTGCACCCAAGATACTACGTTTGGAGCTGGTGGCAGCCGTGCCATTGAATCTGTCTCTGCCTCTGTCTCTGTCTGCAGCGTTATGCAGGTTACAAATAAGGTAGCAGCCAACCTCTAATATTGATAAACTGATAAACTACCCAGAAAAACAAACAAAGAAATAAATACATAAATAATCAATAACTTAGAAAAAATAAATAAATCTGTAGCAAAGATGAGATCATTGTGAACAGAGCTCCAGCAAATAATTTTTTGATGCGTTCAAATATACTCACCTGTATCCATGGATACACAAAATCTGCAGAAACAGACAAATCACATTTAGACCGAGCGAGTTCATAGAATACGATACCCATGCAGTGTTCAGGTACATACTTCAATTTTAACAAAATTTGGATATTAAAGATTGTTTTCAAAAATCCAGAAGCTCAGCACTACTGAAGCAGTCTTATCATAACGCTTATACACTGTAATAAGACAACATTGTCACAGTTTAGAGGCTTTATTGATTACCATAGAACACAGCGTCATTCAGCATCGACATAGCCATAATTGGCGGCCTCTTCTTCACCCTCTCACATTCCACGCCCTTTCATGTTAATTGTTATATGCTGGGTGTTTCAAAAAGATTGATACAACTTTGACTTCCTGCCATTCCTTTGTTTGTTTTTTGACAGATACCGTTTTCCTTTTCAGGGTTTGGTGGTGTTATCATGGTATTTGTTCCATGGGATTTCTAGCTCTGTAGCTCAACTATGCCATTGACAGTGGAGCAGAAGACAAAAATGGTGGCTCTGTGGTATGAGACTAAATCATTTATGTAGACACCCGGCGGAGGTTCAGCCGGGAATACGACCTCAGAACATGTGTTGGACCCACAAATTATGGCATTCAACATTTTGTGAAACATTTTTAGCACAAGGGTACAGTGCACGACCTGAGCAAGGGCAAGTGTCAAGCAGCATCAGTAACCAAGAGCCAAGCCAACATCGACGCCGTGCGGGATTCTGCAGTGGACAGTCCCAAGAAATCCCACCGCCGGCGGCGCTCACAGGAGCTGGGCATCAAACCAACATCAGTCTGCCATATCCTCACTAAGGAACTGAAGCTTTTCCCATACATCATCTCTATTAGGCATAAACTGAGTCAAGATGACATGAGAAGGAGACTTGATATGTGCAATTGGCTCAGTGACATGATGGAGTGGTACCCAAACTGGATCAACCTGATGTGGGTCAGTGATGAAGCCCGTTTCCACATGAACGGTGCCATAAACAACCACAACAACATTTTCTGGGGGGGGAAAAACCACCTGAGGAGAACATCGAGAACGTCAATTATAAGGATTTTGCGTAAATGCCAATTTCAGACCTTGGCCTCTCACTAACTCTAGCAGTGACTTACTGCAATAGCAAACAGTGATAGAAAATACCATGTCATAAGCTTTCAAGAAATGTTTGGTTCACATTCCTGAGGTTTCTGTTTCTTGTAAATAAACGTTTAAAGTTGTATCACTCTTTTTTAAACACCCTATTTTGATATATTGTCTAGCATGGTTCTTGAAAGTACTGTATAAAGAAGGCGATTTGTGTTCTACAATGTTCAAGTATATAACGTACAAAAATGGATGAGGTGTGCATGTCATTGGTTATTATCTCCATTTGCGGGTTTCAGAAGGTGGAATGGAGCCCTCGCAGGTCTTAAAATATCCACCTTCGTGTGTGTGTGTGTGTGTGTGTGTGTGTGTGTGTGTGTGTGTGTGTGTGTGTGTGTGTGTGTGTGTGTGGAGGAGGGGGGGGGGGGTTGGGGGGAAGGCATGGGGGGGAAATAGAGTGGGAAGTGTTTTTGTGGAGTTGTACTGGAGCTTGCTTTCTGATGTCGAATGTGATACAACAAAATGATCGTTATTATGTCCTGAGTTGATAAGGCTAATTAACTATAAAGAGTACGGAAGAATTCCCTCCCATGTTATTAAACGTGTATTAAACGTGCATGTTATTAAACATGTTAAGGTGTATAAAATATTTTAATAGGTCCTTCCATGGCATGGAATTCTAATAACCAAAACAATGATATTGTCCTATCCATGGCCGGTGAAGACCGGCCTCAGGCAAATAGCCGAAACCTGGCGCACGCGGGAAGGTTTGAAGTCTTACCTGATCGGATGGCCGACATGGGGTTTGATGACTCGACCCACAAACACAGAAACAAAAACAAGACAAGAAAAGTAAAATTCAACAAATAATGAATTAATGAAAATAATTGCAAAGACAATTAAAATGTTGAGGTAATAAATTATTTCCTAATTTGAGACATCACCACTAAGACTTGTATACAAACAAGGGGACAACGAAAGTAAAATAAAATAAATAATGTTTATGTTGTGCCACCACTTAGCTCCGGTCTCAACATGGGCTTGGTGGGCGTCACAGGTCCGGTCGGTTGGTGAAATGGCCACGTATTGACCGGCTCAAGATGGCGACACACCTCGCTTTTGCCACACCATGAATGTGAGGTAATTTGGGCCGGCGGTCCCCTCGCATTCTCCACTCCTTCCAAAACGCTGCGAGCTCCACAAACCGCCCGTAACGCCCCCACCTCACGATATGAGTTTGCCACGCTGATCCTTCTCTGCACTAGGTCCACACAGGCTCCGAAATCGCTCCACCAGCGCAGCCGAACCAAAATGCGACCGCCTTTCATGAACGCCAGGACCAGAATAAGGAATGTGACCACCTCCAACAACCGCTAGCACAAAGAGACGACAGAGCAAAAGGCACGCAGCCATCCTCGTTGAAAGCCAGCACAAAAGAGAGCCTGATGGCGAGACGGCGTCTTTTTCCCTTCAGCTCTCGAATGTTCGAAGCTGACTTCACACTCTGTCCAATCATCACTCCATGGCTTCCTAACCAGTCACGAAGCTTGGGGCGTGGCCTCGGTCACGAGTCGTCAGGGGGTGGGGTCTAATCTCTGTTCGGGAATGGTCGTATGACTTCGGGGTTTCCTTGCTGAGCGGTAAATGCCGTTTGTCAGCCCTGGCGGTGTTGTGAGCGAATGAGTCGATTGCCTGGCCGGCTTATAATTGCAATAAAGACGGAGGAAATATCACAGGGGGCAAATTACACACCAGGGAATTAATCTTTAAGCCCGAGAATTAATTAACACAAAGCCACGCACATTATGGCGACATGCAAACACTCTAACCCGGACAGGCGGCCTACTTACTACATCGTAATTTGCCGCGGCATACGGAGCATTCTAATCAATACATTTCTAACTTCCCTATGAGGTATTTCATGCCTACCCCCACAAACATAACAATATCATTGCAACAAAGCAAATATTAATTAATACTAATAATATCAACAATATGTATGTATACTAGCAGAAGTACCCGGCGTTGCCGGGCGGGGGAGGGCAGAGGAGGGGGGTAAGGGGTGTGGAGGAGGGAAGAGAGGGAAAGGGAGAGGAAGGGGAGGGAAAAAGTGGGGTTAAGCAATCAGTTAGGTACATACGTGTGTGTGCCGTGTCTACATTTAAAAAAATCATTTTCTCGGCAACCGTGGGTCCGATTGACATGAAATTTTCACCATAGGAGGGACTCCTCCTGTAGAATATTTTAATGAACATTATGACGTCATAGCTCACATGGTACAGGCGCCATCTTGGAAAAACGTTGCACCTCTATATCTCTCAAACCGCTCAATGGAAAAAAATGGAAACATGGCTCATTGTCAAGTACTCACCATGGGGAATAAGATATGTTGATGTCATCAGTGCCTTAATTATGACGTCATAATTCGACAAGTACAACACTTGATCTGATCAGTATGAAAAAAAAAAATTCCTCTGCAACTGTTAGTCCGATTGGCACGAAATTTTCAGAATATGAGCGGCTCCTCCTGTGGAATTTTTTAAATGATAATTATGACATCATATGTCACGTGGTACAAGCACCATCTTGGAAAAATCGAAAAACCGGTTGCCCCTCTATATCTCTGAAACTGCTCCATGGGAAAAAAATGAAACATAGCCATATGACCCATTTCGTTGGAGTGCTTACTGGAGTGCTAAAGTAGTTTCGCAAGGGCTCCACAAATGAAGTGAGAAATGCCTGTGTACTTAATTAATTAGTCACAAGGCCGGGGAAGTTTGAGTGTGTTATTACACCATTTTTGAATATGCTTAACGAGGTGAACCATCACTTAGTGAACACTATTCAGGCTGCTTTTGCAAGCCATGGTGTTACAGTAGACAGAGCTGCTTTTTGTTTTCACGTACCCATTTTTTCATTGACTAACATTTACTATCCCCCTCTATCATATTACCGGCAGGAAGCGACTCATTATTACCTGGCAAGGCCGGGTACTTTTGCTAGTGTGTAAAAATATACACACAGTCGTAGCCAAAAATATTGGCACCCTTGCACTTTTTTCAAATAACTCACAATTTGCTCTAACAATAAGTTGAAATTGACAAAAGTATTTGGTCTCCACAATTCTTCATTTCACTGTTAATATTACAGAACCTTAGTTTTTGATTCAGAACTTAATATATCTTTTTATATCAGAAACAACAACAACACAACAGGCATTTTAAAAGGCCATTTTCCCTGCAAGAGCGGGGGTTAGCCTTGCGGTCCCCATGACAATGTTCTCCATTTTGCCCTATTTTCTGCATCTCCCCTTGTTAACCCCCTGGCCCGCATTTCTTCTTCGACCATCTTTAGCCAAGTCTTTCTCGGTCTTCCCCGTCCTCTACTTCCGTCCACATTCATTTCCATCACTCTTCTCAACCAGTCACTTTCATCAACCAGTCACATTTTTTGGCTTGTCCAGGTGTGTTTTGGAAAAACTCCAGTCGGGCTTTCTTATGTCTGTCTCTGTCCGTCTCTGTCTGTCTGTGTCTGTCTGTGTCTGTCTGTGTCTGTCTGTGTCTGTCTGTGTGTCTCTGTCTGTCTGTCTGTCTCTGTCTGTCTGTCTGTCTCTGTCTGTCTGTCTCTGTCTGTCTGTCTCTGTCTGTCTGTCTGTCTCTCTCTCAGCAGTGGGGTCCTACTGGGCCCCCTACCAAAGAACCCCCTTTCAATGAGTTGGCGATGGATGGTGCGAGTTGAAACTGTCGTACCTTGTTTCAGAAGGTCAGCTTGAATCTGTTTGGCAGTTGATCAAAGTGCTTTCTCCACCATTCGGACAATCCTTCGCTGCAATCTTCAATCAAGTTTTCTCTTGCGGCCACGTCCAAGGAGGTTGTCTACAGTGCCATGGGCCTTAAACTTCCTGATAACATTGCACGCGGTGGGCACAGGAACATCAAGGTCTCTGGAGATGGACTTGTAGCCTTGAGATTGTCCATGATTGGCTACAATCTTGTGTCTGACCTCAGACAATTCTCTGGTTTTCTTTCTTTTCTCCATGCTCATTGCAGTACACACAGTGACACAAAACAGCAGAACGACTCCTTTTCTCCATTCAAACTGGTTGAATTAGCGATTTTTATATTGCAAGCACCTGCAACTCACCATAGGTGAGTTCAATTCCAAAGTAAAGGAGAATCAACTGCTTGAAATACAATTATTTCTAACAACTTATGAAAGGTGCCAAAAATATTGTCCGGGTCATTTTAGGATTTCTGTGTGGAATAAGCTAAGATTTAGTATTTTTTTTCAGCTTTTAGTTTTGTTCTTCTGCAAACCAAAGAAATTCAAATGTGGATACCAAAATATTTTTTAATTTCAACAATTTTCTGGAAAAAAGGGTGCATCATTTGAAAAAAGTGCAAGGGTGCCAATATTTTTGGCCACGACTGTGTGAGTGTGTATATATATATATATATATTGTTACGGACACGACTTAGATGTTATGGTGGGCCGAGCGGAATGGCCGCCGTGTTCGCACAAGTTACCCGATTACACTCGAACGTTGGCCGAATCGCGCTATGCTAAATCGATGAAGGAAAAGGACACAACGGCTGGGTTAAATGACACGACACCAGGGGTACAGTTCTCAAGACCTCCGGAGGAGGATATAATATTGGGTATGCAGAACGTTTAGATTACACGGCACAGAGGTACAGCACAGAAAGATGGGCACTTATACACGGTCTTATCTTATTCCCGACAGACCACATACAAACGGGACAAGACTGACTCACACAGGGATTGATGGCAAGGAAGGGCAGGTAGTCGACGGCTCAAGGTGCACCTTGGCTCAGGGGCAGAATCCACACGGTCCGGTCCAGATATGCGGGGAGGTATCGTCGCGCTGGAGGTGGCGTCCGTTTCTCCTTCGTAGCTGAGGCGCATCTGACGTCACCTCCGTCTTTCTGCGCATGTCCAGCGGGGAGTGACACGCCCTCGGCTCGTTAGCTCCGCCCCAGATGGAATCGGTCCGCCGCTTCTTATTGGGTGCGGGGGGTTACCGGGCTCCGCCCTTGACGAGGAGCTGACAGTCAGCCCCTGCGTGGTAACCCCGTCGGAGCACATGGTCAATGGCGGCTAACCAAGCCGGAGTGAGGACGCACACTCCCCGCGCCGCTGTTGTTGTTGTTGGTGTTGTTGTTCCATGAGGAAGAGATGCGGGGAGGTATTGGGAGGTCCTAAACTTACTACTGGTGCCATACAATCACATTCTGGTGCAACGAAGAGTCAGAATTAATGGAAACGAGTCCTTAACTGACATAGACTAAGAATAACTAGCAAGATGTCCGAAAGTTGTCTATGTGAGATGCGGTGGACCTGGGCACGACATTTAATGGGGGAAAAAGGGGAAGGTCGGTTCTACAGAGTGTTGTTTACAGACAATGGGACTAGGGAATGGGGGATTGGGGATAGTTGGGGAGTATTGGGGAAATAGGGGAATATTTACAAGCGGATATGGATGGAGGCCAAATCCCATATCCGCAACATTGCACCCTTCTCTACCTCGGGGCGTCCCGACCCGATAAATTTTTACCTACTTTAGTGTGGCACTCAGATGTAGTTCCCTCTACTAGTAACTCAACCCTGAGTGCGACAGTTTTACAGATGTTCACAAATGAGTAAATATGTCCCCCTGCGACGTTGCACCCTTCTCCTCACAGAAACACACCCACAGAATAACCGAATCGCGGAAAGAATCCTCAAACTAAACATACAGCCGGTAGGGAGCATTATTTACGCAAGACTACACTGATATTTACACTACGATCCAGGACCTGTTTTTGGAGGAACACATGCAGATGTTATGCATAGAGAGAGCATGCATGCCAGCATCGATACACCAACCCACGAGTGCCCTGTGGCCTTACGGCCTTTAATAATGTGCAGAGCACCCCATCCAAGCACCAAAAGCACCACCCTTATCATACAGTCAGCACCATCCGGTGCACCAATAAAGTGCTCAACGTCACCGGTGGTGTCGCAGCCGGCCGATGTTCTGCCGCTGGTCTTGCCTTCATGTGGTGCACTTGGCCTTCTGGCTTCTTTCAAAAATAAAGAAAGGCGCCAACCGCGTCCATTTCTTTATTGTGGCCGTCAGGGGGCCAACTAAAAGTGGTTCACCTGTATGGCATAGGTGCCACGTTGACCCAGAGGTCCATCCACGGGTGGTGCTTGCCCGCAAGAGAACTGCGGTCCATGGTGGGCGGCCACAAAAATTGCGGTCCATATGGTGTATCGATCCCGGCAGCGAGCAGCGAAAGTGCAGGCCCACAACTGCGGAGCCAGCACCTCTCTCTCCTCTCTCTCTCTGCCCCAAAGCCAGATCCTCGGAGGTGGGAGACAAAAGAAGAAGACAAGTGAGTAAGGTGGTAAGGGCGCAAAAGTGCACGCAATATAAGGTAATGCACACTGGGGGCACATGGGAACCAGGTGAGACAGGTACGTTCCTACCGTACGCCCCCCCCCCCCCCACCAGGTAACCTACATTGCCCCTCCCTTACCCCTTACTGCATCCACAAAACACAACACTACCCATAAACATCTACTTTACAAATCAACAAACGTCCCTACTGTCTTCCCCGTTCCTCCCATAAACCAAATTCGTCTTCTCTCCCTCCTAACCAATCAAATTTGCCATTTCCAACTCTCATCACAATTTGCCATCTCCAACTCAACATCAAAATTTGCCATCACCAATTCATCATCAGTCCCTCCTAAGGAGGGAGAGATGGAATCACCCCAATGTCTCATCCACGTCGTGATGCGTCTCACCAATCCAACCAGCAATTCTTATTTCCTGCACACAGAACAAAGAAAACACAGGTGTGGAGTCATCATCCTCACCTCAGGTAAGTGGCTGCGTATGGTGCGACAGGTTCATCAATCCTAACTATTTCCTAAATGACTTTAACAACTTTACATTACCCGGGGTCTTTCTCCTGCCAAACCATTGGCCCTCTTACACTATGGGTTCTAAAAACCAATTCCCATTGACCAAACTGTGGTGCTTTTCAATTTGGGGTCTCACTCCCCCGATTCATCTCCCGGTGCCTTCGCACAATTTCTGGGCTGCGACGTGTAGCTCTCCCAGCAGGTCTACCCACCTGATCACCTCCACCACTGCAGTTGCCTCCGAGCTTACCTGCTCCTTACCCTAACCTAACTACCTGGGGAAGGCCCTCTGGAGCTCTCCCCACTCGGTGCCCTCTCTGGCACTGGGCTACCCGGGTCCGTCCTCCGGATCCTCGGGCCCCACTGACACTAACGGCTCCCAGAGCCCACCTGCGGCCTCACCTGGCCGACATCCTCACAGTGGTGGAGTGCCCAAACCAACTACACACACTAACAGGCTACACGCCCAGCCATTTCCACAACACTAATGCACCCATCCACAATACCATTCTGCAACCGCACCACAAATGCCAATATCCAACCACAATTTACCTATACCCTCTACCTAACACTTACACTACCCACCCCGGGTATCCGTGATGGGGGTCCACTCTTCCCCCATTCACACCTTCGCACCATGCACACCACTCCGTACCACTTACTCCAACTCTCTCCACACCACTCATTCTCTGCTCCATATATTCCACACACCTGTACTTGCACACCTGTGCTCTCACACCTGGTGCCACCTGCACCCTTCTCTCCCCAAGCGCATTCGCGCTGATCCACAACACTCACTACTCATACACTGCTCCACACACCTGTCCAGTTCTCACACAGCATCATCTCATCTAACTGCTCCCCTCTGAAACTCGCGCTTCCCAGTCGTCCCTTTAAACTATTGCGCTCCCTCGTCATTATAATCCACACTAATCTACCTGCGTCCCCACTACAGGTATCAGTCACTAACTAACCTTAACGTCACCTAATGTCATCTTCGCTAGATCCTTATCAATATCCTAACCCACCCGGGCTAGTTTTCACTGCCATACACCCCATAATCTATAGCGCATTTGCCCCACCTGGGAAGGGTGGCAGGGATGCCACCCTTACCCACCGGGCCCATCGCTCATCAATCCCCCAGTCCTCTGGCACTAATAAGCTCCCCTTATTCAGAGGTACTGGGTCCCGCCTCGGCATCTAAAGCCGAGGCAATCCACGGGGGCGCCTGCTCGCCGGTGTAAGGCCTTATCCGGTCGGCGTGGACGATCCGAGGGAGGGCTCGTGACCCCATTTTGATCTTTACTACCACGTCACAGACTTGCGACAGGACGACCCCCGGGCCTTGCCAGGGAGAGGTGAGTTTCGGGCACCTACCCTTCCTCCTCCGGGGATTGAAGAACCAAATCTTCATCCCCGGAGTGTACTGACTCCCCTGGCTCCGGTGGTCGTACCTGCGCTTCATCTTCTCCCCCGCCAGATGGAGTTGGCGGCGGGCGAAGGCATGGACTAGCTCCATGCCTTCCTCTAGGTGACGTGCGTACCCCTCCCTCGGCGGGTTAACCACTGTGTCTGGCACGGGACCGCATAGCAAGTCGGCGGGAGCCCGTAACTCCCGCCCATACATAAGCAACGCTGGACTGCATGCGGTGGCCCCGTGCTGGCTGGTTCGGTAGGCCATGAGCAAATAAGGGAGATGTTCGTCCCAGTCATCCTGACGGGTGGCGGTGAACAGTGCCAGTTGTTGGATTAGAGTTCGGTTGAATCTCTCCACCATCCCGTCAGATTGAGGCCTTAAAGGCGTGTTTCTGGTTTTCCGAATTGACAGGAGACTGCACACATCTTTTAGCAATTTGCTCTCAAAATTTCGTCCCTGGTCGGTGTGCAACTCCTGTGGAATCCCATGCCGGCACACAAATCCTTCCACGAAGGCCTGCGCTACCACCCCTGCTTCTTGGTTGGGGAGGGCGTAGGCCTCCGGCCACTTGGTGAAGTAGTCCATCACAACGAGGATGTACTTATTACCTAGGCAGGTGCGGGGTAGTGGGCCTAGGATATCCATGGCCACCCGCTCTAGGGGGGCCCCCACCTGGTGTAATTGAAGGGGGGCCCTCATCCTCCGTGCTGGTCCCTTTAAGTTCTTCCTCTAACTCCACTTAATTTTTTTCTATGTGCTCCCGCACCTCCCGCTCTTTAACCTCCATCACCTCTACCACCTTGTCCATTTTCCTCGTCAGGTCCTCATGTACCGTCTGACACTCTTTTTTAATTACCCCTACGTCCTTTTTCATCTCCTTCTGTGTCGATTTTAAACCCTCTATTACCGCTGTGTTCTTCTTTACCTGGTCCCCCAACTCCTTTTGTCCCACTGTCAGTTGTTCTACTCCCAGCGTCAACTCCTCTATACCCCCTTGCAATTTTACAGTCCCCTTTCTCACCTCCTTCTCCATGCGCTCCTTACAGTGCCTCACCTCCTCGCGCACTCCTCCGACCTCCTCACTCACACCTCTTCTGATCTCTTCTCCCATCACTTGCATCTCCTGCCCAGATGCCACCCTCATCTGCTCCATTTCCTCCCTGTGAGCATCCAGTTTAGTTTCTACCCCCATTCTGACCCCCTCTATCTGCTGCCCCATTTGTTTAACTTCCCTTTCCGCTTGGTCCCTCATGTCCCTCAATTTGCCTTCCATACTGTTTTCTAACCCCTCTAACCCCTTTTGCATCCCTTCCATTTGATTCTCTTGAGCAGCCATTCTGTTTTCTACCCCCATTAACCCCTCCTGTATTTCCCCTAATCTATTGTCTAATCCCTCTATTCTACTCCCTAACCCTCCGATCTGGGCCCCCATGTCCTCCCTCAATTTCTCGCTATTGGACCCCATTACCCCCATTTGGTTTCCCATTACCCCCATTTGGCCCTGCAATCGCTCACCCAATCGCTCACTATCAGCCCTCATTTCCTCCCTCATTTTCTCGCTATTCTGGGCCATAAGGGCTTTCATTTGTATGAAAAAAAGGTCCAAATCTACCAGCGGCGCTACTACTGTCGCGGGCGTGGTCGCCGTGGCCATGTGCGAGGCGCCATTTTGCGCGCCCGTAACCTCGTGCGCGACGACGCTATTTTGCGACCCTGCCACCCTCACTGCTTCGCTCTCCTCATGTCCCTCATTTTGGTCCTGGATCGACCCTGCCTCACTCTCCTCTACCGGAACCCAGCCGTCTTGATCTGCCATAGCGCGACTTTCAAAATTCGGGTTTTTATTTTTGTAAAACACAATCAAATTTCGCCGTTATAATTTCGAGCGCGTGAAACGCGCTCGGGTCCAATGTCACTCCTCGACACCAATTGTTACGGACACGACTTAGATGTTATGGTGGGCCGAGCGGAATGGCCGCCGTGTTCGCACAAGTTACCCGATTACACTCGAACGTTGGCCGAATCGCGCTATGCTAAATCAATGAAGGAAAAGGACACAACGGCTGGGTTAAATGACACGACACCAGGGGTACAGTTCTCAAGACCTCCGGAGGAGGATATAATATTGGGTATGCAGAACGTTTAGATTACACGGCACAGAGGTACAGCACAGAAAGATGGGCACTTATACACGGTCTTATCTTAATTCCCGACAGACCACAGACAAACGGGACAAGACTGACTCACACAGGGATTGATGGCAAGGAAGGGCAGGTAGTCGACGGCTCAAGGTGCACCTTGGCTCAGGGGCAGAATCCACACGGTCCGGTCCAGATATGCGGGGAGGTATCGTCGCGCTGGAGGTGGCGTCCGTTTCTCCTTCGTAGCTGAGGCGCATCTGACGTCACCTCCGTCTTTCTGCGCATGTCCAGCGGGGAGTGACACGCCCTCGGCTCGTTAGCTCCGCCCCAGATGGAATCGGTCCGCCGCTTCTTATTGGGTGCGGGGGGTTACCGGGCTCCGCCCTTGACGAGGAGCTGACAGTCAGCCCCTGCGTGGTAACCCCGTCGGAGCACATGGTCAATGGCGGCTAACCAAGCCGGAGTGAGGACGCGCACTCCCCGCGCCGCTGTTGTTGTTGTTGGTGTTGTTGTTCCATGAGGAAGAGATGCGGGGAGGTATTGGGAGGTCCTAAACTTACTACTGGTGCCATACAATCACATTCTGGTGCAACGAAGAGTCAGAATTAATGGAAACGAGTCCTTAACTGACATAGACTAAGAATAACTAGCAAGATGTCCGAAAGTTGTCTACGTGAGATGCGGTGGACCTGGGCACGACATTTAATGGGGGAAAAAGGGGAAGGTCGGTTCTACAGAGTGTTGTTTACAGACAATGGGACTAGGGAATGGGGGATTGGGGAGTATTGGGGAAATAGGGGAATATTTACAAGCGGATATGGATGGAGGCCAAATCCCATATCCGCAACAATATATATATATATATATATATATATATATATATATATATATATATATATATATATATATATATATATATATATATATATATATATATATATATACGTAGTGTGTTCAAAAAGTATCCGACCTTTATTTTTCGTGCGTAAAAAAAAAGAACCTAGGGATGCGTTAATTGGTGCACGTATGTAGGCGATCCTAATGCACACGCGTGAATTGTTTCCCACCTGCAGAAGCTGTCATTCGACGGCAGACCGCCGATGAGTGAGGACATGTAAGTGAGCGCCGTCGGATTTTAGTTTTTGACAAAATGATGGAAAAACTTGAACAATGCGACTGCATCAAATTTTTTCCCACCTGCCGAAGCTGTCATTCGACGGCAGACGCGTCGACGTGGTCGTCCAGGAACGGCCCCATCCGGCTCTCCACGGTCCCAGCACGTCCCGCGAAGAAGGCAGCCGATGAGGTGGAACGGCAAATGCGGGACTCTCAGCGCGGCTGGCGATTACACAGCCGTTATCACTCGCACGACTTAATGCATTGTATATGGATCGGCCTCCAACTCAACCGAGCGACACTTTATAATAGTGCGTATTCCGGTTCATGCGCGTCTTTCTTCACCCGCGTATCTCTCACAGTTCTTGGACGCTCTCAACTCCTGTTCGTCAACGATTCCTCCGGGTTGGTCAGTGCGCGCAAGTTCTCCCTGGGCAGCAGTCCTTGCGAGGGCTTTGTGCAACGCTTATATAGATACGCCCTCGAACCTGCTCGAACCTTCCAACCACGCCCTGTGACGCAGTGCTGCCACCACCACCACTGAGCCCTGATTGGCGGCTCGTGCTTACAGTCAGTGCCTCTGCCGCCCCTACCCTCCTAGGCCTGCCTCGTGTTAATTCGCCCAAAATGAACCAAAGTCAGCGCAAAGGGGCATGAGGCTAGGGAGGCTGGAAAGTCGGTGGAAGTTGGGCCTATTCTCCTGACACGACTCAACGCAGAACTAACATAGGAAGAGGACTAAGCTCACAAATACGAAGAAAAAACTACACTATCGCGAGGCTACATGTTGCTTGTGTGACTAACTATGAGGGGGAAATTTTAACCTTTATTATACTGACTGTACAAAACTCAAAACCGCAACAATATATATATATATATATATATATATATATATATATATATATATATATATATATATATATATATATATATATATATATATATACATATATATATATATATATATATACAGTGAAACCTTGACTTACGAGTTTAATTCGTTCTGTGACCGAGCTCGTAACTCAATTTGCTCGTTTCTCAAATTAAATTTCCCCATTAAAATGCATTGAAATGCTATTAATCCGTTCCAGCCCGCCAAAAACCACACCAATTTTTTTTTAAATATACAGTATATATAAAAATATCTCGCGCTTTATATTTCACCTGTATGCAGCATACAAGTTGGCAGGATGGCCTGGACTGGAGGTACGCACACTTAACTCTAAACTGTCCAGCCTGGGTTTGAATCCCGACCCAGCTATAACCTGTCATGTCGTTGTTTCACAGGCAGGGTGATTCATCAATGTGTGTACCGCTAAACTGGGCGCCCCGTTTGCGTCCCATTAGTTGTTGGATGTTGAGGATCTCACCGTGTCTTCCACAAAGAGAAGGCGAGCTATCGCCGGCACTCTGAACAAGTTGTGGCCTGGCATGCTCTTCTCCTCTGCCGTTATATACGTCCTCCTCGGCATCTTTTTCCAGAAGAGCCCTGTCTCGTCACAGTTGAAGATTTGCTGGGGGATGTATCGTTCGGCTTCTATCAGTTCGGCAAAAGTTATAATAAAATCTTCAGCTGCCTTCACATCCGCCTCACCAAGTCGACAACACGCACACCTCGCTCATGTTTTTCGACGATTGCATGTTTTATATCCAAGCACATCATCCTCTTCTTCTTCTCAGTACTGCCCTTGGCACTCAATTTCTTAGGACCCATGGTTAAAACTAAGAAACTTTTCCAAAATAACCAAAATGCGAAAACAAAGCAGCAGCGATATACGGCAGAGATGCTTGCACGGCAAGATAACCACGTGACCAGAACCCACCTGGTGGCGTAAGCTCCAAAATAACCAAAATGCGAAAACAAAACAGCAGCGATATACGGCAGAGATGCTTGCACGGCAAGATAACCACGTGACCAGAACCCACCTGGTGGCGTAAGCTCCAAAATAACCAAAATGCGAAAACAAAACAGCAGCGATATACGGCAGAGATGCTTGCACGGCAAGATAACCACGTGACCAGAACCCACCTGGTGGCGTAAGCTCCAAAATAACCAAAATGCGAAAACAAAACAGCAGCGATATACGGCAGAGATGCTTGCACGGCAAGATAACCACGTGACCAGAACCCACCTGGCGGCGTAAGCTCCAAAATAACCAAAATGCGAAAACAAAACAGCAGCGATATACGGCAGAGATGCTTGCACGGCAAGATAACCACGTGACCAGAACCCACCTGGTGGCGTAAGCTCCAAAATAACCAAAATGTGAAAACAAAACAGCAGCGATATACGGCAGAGATGCTTGCACGGCAAGATAACCACGTGACCAGAACCCACCTGGTGGCGTAAGCTCCAAAATAACCAAAATGCGAAAACAAAACAGCAGCGATATACGGCAGAGATGCTTGCACGGCAAGATAACCACGTGACCAGAACCCACCTGGTGGCGTAAGCTCCAAAATAACCAAAATGCGAAAACAAAACAGCAGCGATATACGGCAGAGATGCTTGCACGGCAAGATAACCACGTGACCAGAACCCACCTGGTGGTGTAAGCTCCAAAATAACCAAAATGCGAAAACAAAACAGCAGCGATATACGGCAGAGATGCTTGCACGGCAAGATAACCACGTGACCAGAACCCACCTGGTGGCGTAAGCTCCAAAATAACCAAAATGCGAAAACAAAACAGCAGCGATATACGGCAGAGATGCTTGCACGGCAAGATAACCACGTGACCGGAACCCACTTGGTGGCGGGTGGCGTAAGCTCGTAACTCAGATCTCGGCTCGCATCTCAAAGCAATAAACCGCCCGAGCGACGGCTCGTATCTCGGAAAACTCGTAAGTTGGTGCACTCGTAAGTCAAGGTTTCACTGTATATATATATTGTTGCGAATATGGAATTTGGCCTCCATATCCGCTTGTGAATATTCCCCTATTTTCTCCAATACTCCCCAACTTTCCCCAATCCCCCATTCCCTAGTCCCATTGCATGTAAACTAGGGCATTGCCCGTACTATATCTATATCTAAAATTATATCCCCCCCCTCTATTTACATGAAATGGTTTGGTCCAAAGCGAACGGCTTGCGAGTACGGTGACAATCCCCCCCCTCTATTTACATGCAATGGTTTGGTCCAAAGCGAACGGCTTCCGGAGTTTGGTAAAGAAATCGCCATCGCGTGCACAAACGCGCAGGAAAGCGAATGAATCGCAAATTCGGTTTTATTAGTTTTAAAACATAGTTTAACGCCAACATAGTTTGCAAACGTGAAATAAATGAATACGCTCTCAAATGTGCCATCCGAGGCAGAGTGTGTCCTCCACGTTCGGCACACGCGATCGTTCGCTGCTCTCTGATTGGTTGAATCGTTTTTTGGACATAGCTCGGTAAGTAATTGTCCGATTAATATGAAACCTTGAAAAGGCACATCCTCGGGTCCCCAGCAATATACCTGGCAAGTTAAAAGTATATCGGACCCGTGGTTGTCGAGAAACAGCGGTCACAGACAAACAGACGTACAGACGTACAGAGATTACTGGAATTATAGATAGATAACAATCAGTAGAGCCGACCTTCCCCTTATTCCCCCATTAAATGTCGTGCCCAGGTCCACCGCACCACACGTAGACAACTTTCGGACATCTTCCTAGTTATTCTTAGTCTATGTCAGTTAAGGCCTCGTTTCCATTAATTATGACTCTTCGTTGCACCAGAATGTGATTATATGGCACCAGTAGTGAGTTTAGGACCTTTCCCATACCTCCTCCCATCTTCTTCCCCGTCTACAACAACAGAGGGGCACGGCGCTGCGCGGGGGGGAGTGTGCGTCCTCCCACCGGCTCGGTTCGCCGCCATCGACAATGCGCTCCAGACGATGCGCTCCAGACCATGCGCTCCACGGGGTTACCACGAAGGGGCTCCTTGTCAGCTCCTCGTCAAGGGCGGAGCCTGGTAAACCCCCCGCACGCACCCAATGAGAAGCAACGTGCCGATTCCATCTGGGGCGGCGCTAACGAGCCGAGGGCGTGTCACTCCCCGCCGGATATACGCGGCCACGCGCCGGATGTGACGAGAGATTCGCCCCCAGCTGGAGAAAGACGGACCTGCGAGCGCTGAAACAGATGCGCCTGAGTTTGGAGAGGCCTGAGAAAGACCCGCCTGAGAAAGAACGTCACCTCTGAGCGCTGCGACGAGACCTCCCCGCGTCTCTGGACCGAACCGTGTTGACCCTGCTTTGAGCCAAGAGTGCACCTTGAGCCATCGCTATCTGCCTTTCCTAGCCATCAAACCCCGTGTGAGTCAGCCGTTGTCCCGTTTACCTGTCGTCTGTCCGGGAATAATATAAGATTGTGTCTAAGTGCTTGTCTTTCTATGTTGTACCTCTCGTCCCTGTAATCTGACCTTCCGTAACGAATATAATCTCCTCCGGAGGTCTTGAGAACCGTATCCCTGGTGTCGTCATTTTATAACCCAGCCGGGTGTCTTCTTTTCCTTATTGAGCCAGCGTGGCGCGGCTTCGTCAACGTTCGAGTACAATCGGGTAATTTGTGCGGACACGACGGCCATTCCGCTCGGCCCACCTTAACATCAAAGTCGTGTCTGCGACAATTGGTTGTCAGGAGTTGGATTCGAACCTGGGACTAAATTTATTTAGCCCAAATTTTGGACACCAATTGTGTTAGTACGGTAACAATTGGTGTCGAGGAGTGAGATTCGGACCCGGGACTAAATTAATTAGGCCCAAATTTTGGGAGGGAAAATCGAGCCGGAGCGCGTACGGCGCTCGACCGAATCGATTCGGAGCGCGGTCCCGCGGTTACTGCGCTCGCCGAAATTATAACGGAAAAAAAAAAATTTGGATTTGTTTTACGAAACTCGAATTTTGCAAGTCGCGCTATGGCGGATCAAGACGGCTGGGGTCCGGTAGGGGAGAGTGAAGCAGGGTCGGTCCAGGACCAAATTGAGACACGTGAGGAGAGCGAAACAGCGGGGGTAGCAGACGCGCGAAATGGCGCCTCGCACATAGCTACGGCGGCCGCACCCGCTGCACAAGTGGGAGGGATGGCCCAGATGCAGGTCCTCATGGAGCAATTTATGGCGCAAATGCAGGCGTCCCTCAAACTGCAGAGTAACCAATTGGGGAACCGGATGGATGCTCAGAGTGAGCAAATGAGGGTTGATAGTGGGCGATTAGAGGGCCAAATGGGGGTAATGAGGGACGAAGCGAGGGGTACCGGTGAGGGATTAGAAAAGAAATTTGAGGGGTTAGACAACGGGATAAAAGAGGTGAAACATGGGTTAACGGGGGTAGAAAATAGAATGGCTGCCCAGGAGAATCAGATAGAGGGAGTGAAAAATGGGTTAGAGGGGTTAGAAAACAGTATGGAAGGCAAATTGAGGGACATGAGGGACCAAGCGGAAAGGGAAGTTAAACAAATGGAGCAGCAGATAGAGGGGGTCAGAATGGGGGTAGAAACCAAACTGGATGCTCACAGGGAGGAGATGGAGCAGATGAGGGTGGCATCTGGGCAGGAGATGCAAGTGATGGGAGAGCAGATCAGAAGAGGAGTGAGTGAGGAGGTCGGAGGAGTGCGCGAGGAGGTGAGGCACTGTAAGGAGCACATGGAGAAGGAGGTGAGAAAGGGGACTGTAAAGTTACAAGGGGGCATAGAGGACCTGACGCAGGAGGTGGAGCAGCTGACGGTGGGACAAACGGAGTTAGTGGAGCAGGTTCAAAGGAACACTGCGGTATTAGGAGGTTTAAAAGCGACACAAAACGACATAAAAAACGACTTAATAGCGACAAAGAGGGAATGTCAGATGGTACGTGAGGGACTGACAACGAGGTTGGACGAGGTGATAGAGGTAATGGAGACGACGGACCGGCAGGTGAGGACGCACCTGGAAACGGTCAAGGTAGCCTTAGAGGATGAGCTTGAGGAGACGTACCGGGGAATAAAAGAGGTGAAGCACAAATTAGAAGAAGTGGAAGAAGGGATGAGCGAAATTAAGAAGCGACGGAGAGGGGATAAGAAAGAGATAAAAGAGGAGATAAAAGAATTGGTCCAAAGTCTGTGTTTGGATCGTGATGATGTGCTCATTAACCGGATGAGGGATTCGCAGGTGATGGAGGAGAAGCGAAGAGGAAGAGGACCCGGTGTAAGTGGTGACCAATATGGTCGTGCGTATGATGCGCCAGGGGATTTAAGAAGCTTGGGGGTCGAGATGGACCCGGGTGTTCGTGAGAGGCCGTTGGTGAAGTGTGCGACAGGTCAGGTGTGCGAAAGAGGAGGTGTGCGAGAAAGTCCGACTCTGGGGTGTGTGAGGAAAAAGTGCGTGCCAAGGAGTGAGTGTGCTGGCGAGAGTGAGTCGGTCGTAGCGCGTGTGCGAGGGAGCACGTGGAAGCGCGGGGTGGTGAGTGTTACAGAGGGTGTGACGGGAGAGTGTGCGCAAGAGTGTGCGCGAGAAAGGTGTGTGACGGACAGTTGCATGAGGAAAGAGTGCGCTGTCAGAAGTAAGGAAGAGTGTCCACCTGTGGTGAGTGTTACAGAGGGTGTAACGGGAGAGTGTGCGCGAGAAAGGTGTGTGACGGACAGGTGCATGAGGAAAGAGTGCGCTGTCAGAAGTAAGGAAGAGTGTCCACCTGTGGTGAGTGTTACAGAGGGTGTAACGGGAGAGTGTGCGCGAGAAAGGTGTGTGACGGACAGGTGCATGAGGAAAGAGTGCGCTGTCAGAAGTAAGGAAGAGTGTCCACCTGTGGTGAGTGTTACAGAGGGTGTAACGGGAGAGTGTGCGCGAGAAAGGTGTGTGACGGACAGGTGCATGAGGAAAGAGTGCGCTGTCAGAAGTAAGGAAGAGTGTCCACCTGTGGTGAGTGTTACAGAGGGTGTAACGGGAGAGTGTGCGCGAGAAAGGAGTGTGACGGGCAGGTGCATGGGGAAAGAGTGTGCTGTCAAGAGTAAGGGTGAGTGCGCTGTCAAGAATGGAGGTGAGAGTAGTGAGAGTGACAAGGAGAATGAGTTGGTTGTGACAGGTGAGCGAGGATGTACACCTGGGATGGAAGGATGCACACCTGGAATGGTAGAGCGTGAGTGGGAATGCACGCTGGAGTTGGTGGTGAGGCACGTGGTTGGGTGTGTGAATGAGGGCACACCTGTGATTGTCACAGAGGAGGTGACCGAGGAGGGGGCGCGAAGAGGTGTTTTGGTGAGGTGTGCTACGAACGAATGTGTGCCAAAATGTTCGGTGGTCAGGTGTGTGACCAAGGCTGTGAGTGGAATGAGTGTACCTGGGTGTGTAAGGAAAGGTACGAGGAGCATGGGCACGGCTGGATGTGTGAGCAAGGAACGGGCTGCGGGGTGTAAGCGTCCAGGTGAAGCATCGACGTTACACAGGTTAAAGGTTAGGTCGACGTTTAGCCGAAGCGGGCCCTCGGTGCGTGCCGGGTTTCGCGTGCCGCGAGAACCAGCGGGGATCCGAGCCACGGCGGGTTCGAAAGGACCGCCGTGCGCGACCCACGCTGGGCCTCGCTTTGAACGGCCGCGTCTGTGCTCCAATAAGCGGAGCGGGCGGCTGGATGGGAAGGGTCGTCATGGCGACCACTTTCTGTTGAGGCATTCCGGCAGGTCGAGATCGAGCCATGGGATGGCTCCGTGCCGAGATGGTGCGTGGGATCTCGGCCCGGGTAAACCTCCTTCCCTGCACCGAATGCGGGATGCACCCAGCCGCTGGCACAGAACAACCAGCATCCATGGCTTGGCTTTACGAAGCCGGGCTTTGGATAGGAATTGGCGCACCGAGAGGCAGTAGTGAGTAGACTGGGTGATGAGGTTAGTGTTTTGGCCCCGAAATGAGAAAAACAAAATTTGGTGATTGGCAAGGGATTGGCAGTAGTGATTGGCAGATGATGGGCAGTGATTGGCAAATTTTTAATTTGTGGAAATTTGATGTGCAAAATTTATAGTGAGAGACCCCCGATGTGGTGGGATGGCAAATCCACCATCCTTCCCATGTGGGGGCAAAGGAGCACTAGATTATGGGGTGTATGGCAGTGAAAACTAGCCCGGGTGGGTTTAGGTTATATGTGTGTAGGGATCTAGAAAGAGGACATTAGGTAACGTTAAGGTTAGGTAGTGACAAGGATACCTGTAGTGGGGACGCAGGTAGATTAGTGTGGATGATAATGACGAGGGAGCGCAATAGTTTAAAGGGACGACTGGGAAGCGCAAGTTTCAGAAGGGAGTAGTTAGATGAGATGATGCCGTGTGTGTGTGAGGATGGAACAGGTGTGCAACTGGACAGGTGTGTGGAGCAGTGTGTGAGTAGTGAGTGTGTGGATCAGCGCGAATGCGCTTGGGGAGAGAAGGGTGCAGGTGGCACCAGGTGTGAGAGCACAGGTGTGCAGGTACAGGTGTGTGGAGAGAGTTGGAGTGAGTGGTACGGAGTGGTGTGCATGGTGCGAAGGTGTGGATGGGGGAAGAGTGGACCCCTTTCACGAGTACCCGGGGCGGGTAGTGTAAGTGTTAGGTAGAGGGTACAGGTAAATTGTGGTTGGATATTGGCACTTGTGGTGCGGTTGCAGAATGGTGTTGTGAATGGGTGCATTAGTGTTGTGGAAATGGCTGGGCGTGTAGCCTGTTAGTGCGTGTAGTTGGTTGGGCACTCCACCACTGTGAGGATGTCGGCCAGGTGAGGCCGCAGGTGGGCTCTGGGAGCCGGTAGAGTTGTGGATGGGGCCCGAGGATCCGGAGGACGGACCCGGGTAGCCCAGTGCCAGAGAGGGCACCGAGTGGGGAGAGTGCCAGAGGGCCTTCCCCAGGTAGTTAGGTTAGGGCAAGGAGCAGGTAAGCTCGGAGGCAACTGCAGTGGTGGAGGTGTGCAGGTGGGTAGACCCACTGGGAGAGGTACACGCCGCAGCCCAGAAATTGTGCGAGGGCACCGGGAGATGAATCGGGGGAGTGAGACCCCAAATTGAAGAGCACCACAGTTGGCCAATGGGAATTGGTTTTTAGAACCAATAGTGTAAGAGGGCCAATGGTTTGGCCGGAGAAAGACCCCGGGTAGTGTAAAGTTGTAAAGTCATTTAGGAAATAGTTACGATTGATGAACCTGTCGCACCATACGCAGCCACTTACCTGTGGTGATGATGATGACTCCACACCTGTGTTTTCTTTGTTTTGTTGCAGGAGATGAATCGCTGTGTGGATTTGTGAGACGCATCACGACGTGGATGAGACATTGGGGTGATTCCATCTCTCCCTCCCTAGGAGGGACTGATGATGAATTGGTAATGGCAAATTTTGATGTGCAGTTGGAGATGGCAAATTTTGATGAGAGTTGAAAATGGCAAATTTGATTGGTTAGGAGGGAGAGAAGACGAATTTGGTTTATGGGAGGAACGGGGAAGACAGTAGGGATGTTTGTCGATTTGTAAAGTAGATGTTTATGGGTAGTGTTGTGTTGTGTGGATACAGTAAGGGGTAAGGGAGGGGCCATGTAGGTTACCTGGTGGGGGGGGGCGTACGATAGGAACGTACCTGTCTCACCTGGTTCCCATGTGCCCCCAGTGTGCATCACCTTACATTGCGTGCACTTTTGCGCCCTTACCACCTTACTCACTTGTCTGCTTCTTTTGTCTCCCACCTCCGAGGATCTGGCTTTGGGGTAGAGAGAGAGGAGAGAGAGGTGCTGGCTGCGCAGTTGTGGGCCTGCACTTTCGCTGTTTGCTGCCGGGATCGATACACCATATGGACCGCAATGTTTGTGGCCACCCACAATGGACCGCAGTTCGTTTGCGGCCAAGCACCACCCGGGGATGGACCTATGGGTCAACGTGGCACCTATGCCATACAGGTGAACCACTTTTAGTTAACACCAAGTGCACCACAAGAAGAGCAAGAGACACCTGCAGGGTTAGGGGTTGTCGAATTTATTTTTATTCCAATGAACAATGGTGACTGCACCGATTGGTGGTGGGGTGGTGCTTTTGATGCTCGGGAAGGGTGCTCTGCACGTTATTAAAGGCCGTCGGCCACAGAGCACTCGTGGGTTGGTGTATCGATGCTGGCAAGCGCGCTCTCTCTATGCATAACATCTGCATGTGTTCCTCCAAAAACAGGTCCTGGATCGTAGTGTAAATAGCAGCGTAGTCGTGTAAATAATGCTCCCTACCGGCTGTATGTTTAGTTTGCGAATTCTTTCCGGATTCGGTTATCCTGTGGGTGTGTTTCTGTGAGGAGAAGGGTGCAACGTCGCAGGGGGACATATTTACTCATTTGTGAATATCTGTAAAACTGTCGCACTCAGGGTAGAGTTAATAGTAGAGGGAACTACATTGCGTGCCACACTAAAGTAGGTAAAAATTTATCGGGTCGGGACGCCCCGAGGGTAGAGAAGGGTGCAATGTTGCGAATATGGAATTTGGCCTCCATATCCGCTTGTAAATATTCCCCTATTTTCTCCAATACTCCCCAACTTTCCCCAATCCCCCATTCCCTAGTCCCATTGCATGTAAATAACAATCAGTAGAGCCGACCTTCCCCTTATTCCCCCATTAAATGTCGTGCCCAGGTCCACCGCACCACACGTAGACAACTTTCGGACATCTTCCTAGTTATTCTTAGTCTATGTCAGTTAAGGCCTCGTTTCCATTAATTATGACTCTTCGTTGCACCAGAATGTGATTATATGGCACCAGTAGTGAGTTTAGGACCTTTCCCATACCTCCTCCCATCTTCTTCCCCGTCTACAACAACAGAGGGGCACGGCGCTGCGCGGGGGGGAGTGTGCGTCCTCCCACCGGCTCGGTTCGCCGCCATCGACAATGCGCTCCAGACGATGCGCTCCAGACCATGCGCTCCACGGGGTTACCACGAAGGGGCTCCTTGTCAGCTCCTCGTCAAGGGCGGAGCCTGGTAAACCCCCCGCACGCACCCAATGAGAAGCAACGTGCCGATTCCATCTGGGGCGGCGCTAACGAGCCGAGGGCGTGTCACTCCCCGCCGGATATACGCGGCCACGCGCCGGATGTGACGAGAGATTCGCCCCCAGCTGGAGAAAGACGGACCTGCGAGCGCTGAAACAGATGCGCCTGAGTTTGGAGAGGCCTGAGAAAGACCCGCCTGAGAAAGAACGTCACCTCTGAGCGCTGCGACGAGACCTCCCCGCGTCTCTGGACCGAACCGTGTTGACCCTGCTTTGAGCCAAGAGTGCACCTTGAGCCATCGCTATCTGCCTTTCCTAGCCATCAAACCCCGTGTGAGTCAGCCGTTGTCCCGTTTACCTGTCGTCTGTCCGGGAATAATATAAGATTGTGTCTAAGTGCTTGTCTTTCTATGTTGTACCTCTCGTCCCTGTAATCTGACCTTCCGTAACGAATATAATCTCCTCCGGAGGTCTTGAGAACCGTATCCCTGGTGTCGTCATTTTATAACCCAGCCGGGTGTCTTCTTTTCCTTATTGAGCCAGCGTGGCGCGGCTTCGTCAACGTTCGAGTACAATCGGGTAATTTGTGCGGACACGACGGCCATTCCGCTCGGCCCACCTTAACATCAAAGTCGTGTCTGCGACAATATATATATATATATATATATATATATATATATACATATATATATATATATATATATATATATATATATATATATATATATATACATACATACATATATACATATACATATATATATATATACATATACATATATATAT